>NW_009695997.1:41069-202883 GCF_000703405.1 Apaloderma vittatum
TACATATAATCAATGAGCCTGCAGTGCATTCACTGATGAATTGGACAATGAGACTGAGGGTCTGAGTCATATTCAATCAACTCCATTTCCAGCAGCCTGTCAGGGATGATGGCAGATCTATTCTGCAGGGCTGTACACACGTCAGCCCGTTTGGGAGAGTGTAGTTTTATGTGTGTGTGTGTATAAATGTAAGAGTGTGGGTGTAAATATATATATAAATAAAAGGCTGTGTGTATAGAAATAAAAATACAAAAATTGACAGATTTTTCTAGGAGTACATGCTGATGCAGTTCCTTGTTTGTCTTTTCTTAGCAAATGTAGTATTGGCCATCCAGAAGCTTTTTCCTTCCGCAACAAGAAAATTAGAGTACAGAGAAGAATAGTCATAAAGCTGCGGTCATTTAGACTGAAGATATAAACGTTCCAAGAAGATGGTAGATGCTCAGCTAAAGAGATGTGTCTCAGGGGCAGACCTCTAAATGGCCTATTAGATAGGATGAGATAGTAAATCTAATTTGCCAAAATGCAGACGTGCTCCTCAAGGTTCCACGCTGTCAATATTCTATGCTAGCTTGCGGTCTTGGCAGAGTTCACATAAGTAATGAGCATGAAAACTTGGGAAGGATTTGGCTATTCTGTAACCTGTCGCCCTTTGTCTCATTGCTGAATTAGTACTCAGAATGTGCTACACACACTGTCTCAACAAACAGCCCTTCAGGTGGCAGAGCTATGGTAACTGATCACTGACAACAAATGCAAGAACTAGTCCAAGAAATGCATGCTTCCTAGATTTCCTGTGCTGCGGGAAAAAAAAGAAAAGAATAAAAGTATTCAAATGTAAACCACTTTTTCACTTTCAAAGTTTCAAATAAGATTTTACTTGCAAAATGGACAGTGCCATGGAAGCAACCAGGCTGCATTGTAAAATTAGCATTCAGAGAAGTAGCGCTGAGTTTTCATTCCCTATACCTAGGAATTTTCCTTCTCTTTTTCTTTTTTTTTTTTGACACTCCTTTAACTGAAGTGTTCATTCCTTCAGCTTAAGCCTTCACCTAATCCAGGTCCCTGATCTTCTTGCAGTTCTGCTTATCAGACTTCAGGATTCTGACTTCACACTGTTTAAGGCAGCATCCACCTCAACGGAACACTTGGAGAAGTATTTATGATGAATATAAACAGTCACTTCTAGCAGAACAAAAATATAAGCAAAACAAAAGAATAAATAAATAAAAGGAGTGCACAGGATACAGGAGCAAGATACACTACAGACACTAGCCCTACCTCCTGTTTCTGAAGGAATCCTAAAAGAAATTTGTTTGTTTCCTTCCAGGAAATGTAAGTGCTTGCTTTTGTGGGCCAGATTAACAGCACACAAGTGCCGAAGTCGGATACAAACTATTCCGGGCGCACACTCTCACTGCTTCATTTCTACCTGCGCCAATGGATGTGAAATCTCCCTGTGAACTTACACAAATCATTAATCCAGCAACTAATGCAAGGCATCACCGCCAACGGAGGAGCGTGGCGAGACATAACCATAAATGCTCACACTCCGTTGCTGGGCTGTCACAGCCTGCTGTCCATAAGCCTCCTTCAGCCAGTTTCCTGAGGCAACTCTAGAGAAAGTGAGAACGGGGATGATGCTGTTGTAGCTGCTGGTTATCAAAAGAGGACTCCTTTTGTTACTACTATTTGGCCCAGATGCAAATGATGAGCGTGCTCTAATGTGAGTGATCCCACAGGAAAACAAGAGTCCAGAGAAGAAGTCCTTTGGACAACAAGAGAAAAAAAAATTGTCTCCACCTGGACAAATCCAAGGACTGGCCATTCTGAGGCCAGAAACCCAGGAACTGGGTGAATATCGAGTCCTCTGCACTTAGTAAAGACAAGTCCATGCTCAGTCATGACTCTGCATTTGTAGATGTTAATATGGGATTTTTCCGAGATAGGCACCATTCAGGAAGGTCGGATGCAGGGTGGGGATTTTTTCACTTTCTTTTAAACGTCAGGTGGTAACTTGCAGGCCTATTACAGAAAAATGACTTGTAAATTTGTTGCCGCTTAACAGAAAGCAGCCTTAGAGCAAAGCGGTGACTTACAACAGCAAGCATCCAGTCCTCAGTAGTAACAGATAGGAAAGCAAAGGGTGGGGTGTTAAGGCAAAACTGAGGAGCATAATACTGCCACATTATACATTAATTGTCTAAAGTGCTTCCAATAGCTACTAAAAATGGTTGATTTTGGACTTTGTTACAGAAAGCCATATCATCATTAAAAATGTATAGCCCTGGGCAATCCTATACAGAGTGTATACTGGCTTTTATGAATATGTTGAGTACCTGACATTACTTGACAATTAACTTGAAATAAAATTTAAAAAAGTCTGGTATAGACAAACTCCCTGAGGCTTTGTACTTTTTGTATCAAGATATCTTTTTTTTTCAGTACATAGCATTCAACTTGATCCAAAAATCTAAGAAAAAGCAGTGGCAATATTACCACACTGAGATAGTTACGGTATGAAATTAGAATCACCTGTGCTTCACACTTACTGAAAGGAAGAAAAAACATTTCCTCCTCTCTGACTCTGACACTTCTGCAGGACTGAGTTTGCAGAGAGCCTGCACTAATTCGACTTGAGCTGGAAAGAGCTTTGTGTGCTGGAAGATCAGAAAGATGGCCATTTCAGCGATGACCTGCTTAACTCACTTTGAAACAAGCAGCTCACACATCTGTACTCTCCTGATTAAATTAGGCAAAATCCTTTCACCTGAAATTTTTTGAAGCTAGCACAGATTTTTCAGATTCCATCAGAGTAGATAAAGAGCTTACTACTGTATCAGAAAACCCAGGATCTGCACACTGAAGAATATCCAAGAACAATGTAGTACATTATGAAAAAACCATTATTTCTAAGGATGAAATTATAACCTTAAACAGAAGTAGGCTTTTACTTTCTTCTGTCTTATGCTGAAATCAGCAGGAGTTGAAATTATCCTGAATTTTGCTAGTATCACCATAGTCAATCGTATTCTATAAAAATATTATGCTTTTTAATGTGTTCTTATATCCAAATGTAATATAACAGCATATGTTCTATCTGGGAAACCTGCAAAGGAGCCCTTGAATTTAAAACCGATTC
Source organism: Apaloderma vittatum (assembly GCF_000703405.1). NCBI lineage: Eukaryota > Metazoa > Chordata > Aves > Trogoniformes > Trogonidae > Apaloderma > Apaloderma vittatum. The sequence goes on from NW_009695997.1 coordinate 44,212, forward strand.
CCGTGCTTGCAGTTAGGGACAGCTCAGCAATCAAATGCATACGGATTTTCCTGGGAGACATTGGAACAGTGGGGAGAGAATGGATCAAGCAAGAAGCATGAACCAGAGGAGGACAATTAAATACATTTCTGGTTGAGCCACAAAGCGAAGAGAGTTAGGTCAGACAAACTGTCTAAAAGTGGCAGCAAGGAACAGTTTAGAAGTTAGTTGATGCAGCAAGTAAGGTATGGATTTGAGCTTGAAACGTTTATCTTCAAAAAAACTTCCTGGTATGTGCAATAAGCATGAGATTCTAATGTTGAAATACATTCGAAGGGCATTTGAAAACATCTGATGTTCATATCTCAGTTGTCAGCAAGGCTCTGAAGCTTTGATCCTGAACTTTTATCTTTACCTGTTCTTCATGGAGTTTCTAAGAGCACTCATTTTGCTGGTACACAGTTCCTGGCTTTCTTTCTTTCACTGAGTAGCTGACACATGCCCTGGGATTGAACTGCTCTCTATTATTGGCTGAATAGGGTTTGGGGGATTTTTTTTGGCACAAAACACTGGCTCTTGTGTATCTTCATTGGTATGCAGACTACAAAAGCCTCGTATATCCTTTTTTTTTTCCCTCCCATTTTTTTAATCCCCATTTTTAATTGTGTCACTTCAGCTAACACAGGTATTGCAAATTTGTTTCAGAATCATTAACAAATGTGTGAATCCACATTACCCCTGATATATCATCACTGAACCCTATGTACAAATAACTGAATTATTTATAACTACCCCGAATTCCCAATGTTCGTAAATACTGAGGACATTGTTTATTCATTTGTTAATTTACATGTCTAACTACATTCTCTACCCCCTATACCCATGGCTTGTTTGGGAATCACTAGTTATGTAGCTAAACACAAAAATTAGCCATAATTTCCATTATATTTATAATGCTATATTCCACTTTTCACACTAATTGATATATCAGAACTAAAACTTGCCTTATGAATTTTCATTTCAGGGCATTTCCCTCTCCACCTTTTCCCCTTCCCTAAGTACAGATAAGGAAAGATACATTTGGTTTTTTCAAGTTTAAAAAAAATGGAAAATTAGAGTCAACTGAATGCTTCAGATTATGGGGAGAAAAACCCCTTAAAATTCTTGTGAGTTCTTTGTAAGATTATACATGTGGGGCTTTTTTCTGTTTTTATTTAGGCAAGAAGCCTTTTTTGTGATATCTAACATATTTTTAGTACTGCATCACATCAAGATTTTTTTCTGCGTATAGAAGTTTGCTTTATATTTTAACTATTTCCTAGGCCCAATCCTTTGTTATCATTTTCTCACACCAATCAGCAACAGAAATGCCACACACAAGGCTATAAAACCACAAAGCAGTAATTCATCATTTCCAAAGTTTAAAATTTCTTTAGTAATTTTGCAAATGATCACTCTTAGCAGGCTACGTCTGGTTTGCTTATGTCCAGAAACTGCAGCTACCACCTTTGTAAGAAGACAACATTGGACTAATTTTAGCAAGCCTACAACAGATTTGATGCTAAAATGTGTCTGGATTGTTTACATAAACCTTTTGGAAAAATAAAAAAACAACAAACACTGAAAGGCTCTACAGCCTTCCTTTGCAGCAAATAACTTTGCAAAAATCTCACTTCTACGACAGGAGGCAAGGCACGAGGCATTCTGTCCCTGCGAGAAGAATTATGGATGCAGTATCTAACAACTGTGGCACCACGAAGATCAGCAGCAGAAAGAGAAAACCTGGGTGCTGTAAAAGTTACTGCCCCAGAGCTGACAGCCGGGGAATTCTAAGTCAAGAGAAATGAAATGGGTTTCACAGTTGTGTAATCTCTAACACATTAGTACTTCCAGCTTCAGGAAATGCAAACTGGCTGCATCTATCCACCGAGGTGGTGTGGTCTGGTTTGGTTTGGAAAAAAACTCCCCACTCTATTTCACATGATATTCTGAAAAAAAGAGTCATCATATGTCTCCTAATGAGATGGCCAAAATCTGCATGAAGCCTAAAATACTGCCCTCTCTCAATAAGCAAAATCTCCTGATTAGCAGTCTGCTTTAAGCATTGTGAATACTTTATTTTTACATTTTTTAAGTACCCCTTTTTTATGACAGGAAGTCACAGGAAAGGAAAACAAGTTTCTAATAAGAGATGCAGATGTTATTAAAAATTCTGGCAGGTGAGTCTAATGTTCAAGGGGGAAAAAATAAATTTAAAAGATTTTATTGAAAGATATGTAACTAATCACATTTGCCACTACAGCAAAAGCAGAGAGGTTTCACCGGTTACAGGAATGACTCTACAATCATCATACTAAAAAGCATTCAAGGATTTAATGATGTCAAGAAGCTATGGAGACTGTCATATGAGAAACTGATCCAATAGTAAACGATAGACATTTGATTTAACTACTCCATCTACTGGCAAATAATTATGACTAGTGTGTACAGAAATGGGTGTTGCTTATATGAAGCTTTGTCTACAGAAAAGACTCCAAGGTGCATTTTTCTGTTCTTGGAAAAAGTAGCAAATGCATTGTCATGAGCAACATTCCTTTCCACGGTTTCCACACGCTGAGGTTTATTTTAACACCGTGTCCCATTTAAATGGCACAATTCCAAGCTGAGTTTTACCTGAAGGGCGTGAAGATTTTTTCAGAATAGTTAATAAACAACTGAGTTTTATTTAACCTGTATCATAATCTACTTATCTTTTATTTGTAGTCTATCCTGTGGTTTCTTATTTTGATTGCCTGGGAACATGTCAAGCCTTTTGGCAGATTATACAAAGCCCCAGCTAAACACTATTCATTCATCACAGACGAGCAGGACTGAGTTTAGCCACAATGGCTTTGCAAAGCCCAGATATCCTTTTAACTTCTCTTATAGGTAGTACATAGTAGCAGAGGTCTGAGAGAACATGTACAAAACACCTGAGGTCTAGAAGACACAACCTGAACACAGTAACTGGAAACACGACTACCTGCCTTTTCTTCAAATTACAGTCTCCTAATACTTCACTTCCTGTAAAATGTGACTCATCTCTGGCAACATCATCTTTCCCACCCTGATCATCTGGGCATTTACAATTTTGCACCTAGTGCAATTCAACAATCTTTCTGTTGGGCTTCTATATTTTAATGTAATGCCTACTATAATGCCAGTCTACAACGTTACATGAAATTAGTAAAATGACCTATAGAGTCCTTCATTACACTTTTTCTTAAGTTTTCTAATATGCATTCCACACAACAAAACAAGAAATTTCCTTTACCCTTGTGGAGAACTACAATCCACAAACTAAATCAAACCCCCTTCCACACCTCTGGCTAACCTCCCAGGACAGTGTTGCCTGGCTGCAGAAGTCACAAAACAAACATGCTGCTGTGCTCCTCGGCAGGTCCAGCAGAGATTGGTTCGAGCTAGGGGAGAAGGTTGTGGGAGGAGAGGGGAAGTGACAGCTGAAGCACTCTGGGCTGTGTAGGTCATCAGTTGCAAAGTAACCCAGAGCCCACCCTAAGACATCTGCTGGAAATGTGGAATGGCGAGTATAACGGGCTTGTATCGCTTCCGAGAGCATTTCAGTCTCCATAGAAGCGTGGCATCCCAGTATGTACAAGAAAAATAGAATTAGCTTTTATCTTCTGTGCCATCTCTGGAGATAATACTGTAAATCCTGAAGATGCAACTTAGAAGACAGAATTAGACCTTATAAACACAAAATACACTTCTACATGCACACACCACCACCTACACAAGATTTGGTCCAAGAAATCAAAGTTCCTAGTCCAAAATAATTTTACTATTAATCTCATCCACTGTCCACCCAGAATTGCAATTTTCCCTAATGCTATTTACTATGGATAAATACATCCTTGATAAGACTATTACAATTTGGAACATACTTACTCCTACCTCCAAGAGGGCAATGGTGACAGGTTAGAGCAAGAAACACCAAATCGGTTATGTGTTGTACTTCATAGCTATCCTCAACACAGATGAAATACATTGGTGTTTAAGATTCAGCCAGTACTAATGGCAGGAACAGTACTCTGATTCCCTAAATCCTTCCAATTTAAGTAAAACAAATGGCTTTTATGAGTGCTGTTGGACAAAAGATAACTTCAACAATGAGCAATGAACATACTTCAGATAACCTTGTTAATTATTCTTTCACCACTATTTAGAGGTTTCCAGATTAACATCATTTGCATGGTGATTCTAGAGGGCTCACCATGCACGACAAATCTCTAGTTTTAATTTACACCTACCAGGTGTAAAAGAAACTCTGAGATATGTTTGGTTGCAACAGTAACTACTTGCATGTTTGACATAATGAAAGGTTTCACAATAAAAATCAGGCAAAAGTATTCAAAAACAATAAAAAGGGTTAAAAGGTTCTCTGAAACTCAACTGGATGCTGCCACGGGGATGGGCAGGGGGGCTGAGAAGTAGAAAACCAAACAAAACCAAAAGCTTTTAATTTTAACATTTTTGCATAGCTTTGAGATCTGGACAGGGAAGGTGGTGAAGCTCTCCTTCTCCTGCCTGCAGCGAGCTGCATGTTTATGTAGAAGCTTCAGCCCTGCACCTGGATTCTGCTTAGAGCAGAAGTTCCACGCTTCAATGAAACACTGATTTGTTCCTTTAGCAAAAGCTATTCAAGAGGATAAGAAAAAGCATGCGATTTGCAGCAAAGATTTAAATAGGAGCATATGTTTCTCACCATTTACTCTTCTGGAGAATATTTTTGCACTGAAATATAGCAGCTCAGACTCAGAACTCAGGAGCATCTCTCAGGATTTCAGAGGGGAATCTCTGACCATTTCGTGTTAAAACAACTACAGAATCTTACCACATTTGGGGTATTTTTCACTGCTACAAGTCTACACGTGAAAGCCTGTTACACTGAAATCCACAGCAAGTCTTATTTAACATGAGTGGGACAGGGATTTCACTGACTTTCACTAAACTGTGCCCACTGTGTGCAGGCTTAGTGCTTATAATTAATGACAGAGGATGTCCCAGGTCTCTGAGTCTGGACACAGCCAATTCTTTCTGCAACTCTCCCTTAGAGATTTTGTAATTTCAGGATGATTCTTCATTCAGATTCAACACCTGCTCAGCAGTATTCCCCTTCTGTGGTGGCCTCTGAAAATAATACTGTTTAAAGCTACATCACTTCACCAAATGTCTCCAAACACTGAGAGTAATTGTTGACAAGTATCATTGTTAATTAATTGGCATAGGTGCAGGAAGAGAAGAGTCTTGTTGAGATTTCTATCAGGCCCAGGAGTACATCTCCTTTCCAACCTTTATTTGTTTTGTCAATATATCAATGTCTAAAAAGTGCAAGCCTATAGCTCTCAGCTAGGGGAAAAAAAACCTGTTATGGGGTAATATTTCAATATGGCACCTTCAGGATTTTTTAAAAATTTGATCAGGAAATCCTTATGGATTGCTGACAATTGCCTGCACATGTGCATTACCTGCTTCTGATTATCCTGTTCAAAAGCACACAGAACTTTAGCTCCAAGAAAGGACCTTTATAAAAGTCAATAGCAACAATTCAATACAAACTGTGCCATCCACACTGTGCATACCTCGTTCAAGATTATAAAATGAATTACTATTAATATGTGATTGTCAGCTATTAACCCAGCTCTATTGCAAGAAGAATATCATATATGGAAGAAAGAAATTAATCTTCTTAAACAAATCCACTGAATACTGGATTGGTTGTACTGTCTGCTTACTCTTTTACCATAGTACAGTTGGAGCAACACTATGTCCTTTATAATTTTTGGCCAATCTGCCTTGAAGAAATGCCTGAGTTCCTACCTGTGTCAGTCCAGATGTGACAGATGCAAACAGTATGAGAAGCGTGAAGGAAATAGGTCTGTGGGCAGTCATAGAGCACTAGCTACACTTACATCATTTCTTATGCATCTTGCTAGTAACAGACAATTTAATTTTCAAAAGCATTTTCTAAAAGTGTTTTTTTTTCCCATGTTATTGCCATGCACATGGTAAAAGAAACGCCAGAAGTATACCTCCATTTGTTATATCATTTATCCATTATGCTCATGCTCAGAGGCAGACAACCCTTTGAAGTTCTGATTTCAATGAGAGTCAAGAAAAAAAGCAGAATTCTAAAGGAATGCATAAAGCACTCAAAATCTTAGATGTGTTTGATGCCTTATTTTTTCACCTTGCAAGAGCTTAGGTGTACACAGAAGGTGCCACGAATTTCAGCTAATGCAGAACTACTTCTGGAGGGCAGAAAGAACTGCTTCAGTTAGCTATTCTACCCTCTCACATCATCCAAGCTATAGATTTCACCCAGTATTTTCTACATCATGACCAAATTTAAAATTGAACAGCATTTTCTTCAGAGAGATAGTCAAGCTTAAAGAATTCAGTGACACATGCTACTAAAAAAAAAAAAAAAAACCCACACAAAACCCACAAACCACAAAATGAAAACAGAGCTGTTAAAGACCTCAGAACATGGACTTCATTCCAGAAGCCCCAAGGCAACATTTACTTTTACCTGAGCAGCTCTGAGCTCATGCTTATCTAGTTGGATCTTAAATTCCCTGTGGGATGGTAATTCCACAATCTCCACTCCTTACTTCAGGAGACACGGAGATGGGCTCTGAACAAACCGCTGAGCATGGTCTGTATCAACAGCATCCAAATTAATTCCTTTAGTATGGGTCTAAAAAGAACATGTCCTAAACTGAAAACGGTAAAGGCTTGGGAGCTAAGTCTTTTGTATTTAATTATTCAGACATCTTTAAAATATTAAATGGATGACATTTTTTATGAGAGACTGAAGGGAGACTGGACAGAACTTCTGCCTCCATTTTGCACAAAACTGCTAAGTTATTTATTGTTGCATCTTCTAAAAAATAGAATGCGTCTGGACAAGCAGTTCTGGATTTCTCATCAGGATCTGAAATATCATCATTCCCCACTGAATTCCTGAAATGATTCCATGATGCTGAAAATATGCTCTACAAAAGAAAATCTATTTCCAAAAAAAGCTGTCATCTTATAATTATTCAAATTTGTCCTGATACGGTTCATGCTATTTCACACATATTTTAACCCCAGAAAATAGGTAACGCTCAGTGGAGAGAAAGCTGAGCTGGTATTCAGAGGGCTTGGGTCTGAGTCTTTCTGCCACTGTCGGCACACAGAGGGGTCTCAGACATGCCCCACTACTGTGCCTCTTTCCCCTGTTGGTGATAGTAACGCTTCAGAAAGCAGAGCTTTCCAAAAGAAGATGGGGAAAAAAAAAAGTAAAAATAAAAAACCCCAGAGTAACTGGTTTGCCTTGAAATACAGACTTTTTTTCCTTCTGCCACTCAAGCAGACTAGTCTAAGCACACCTCCCCCTCTTCTCAGATAATGGCTTTAGCTATGAATTGCATCACTCAAACACTGAGATTTTTATTTTTTTTTACTTCACTGCAGCCCCAGACAAGCCAGAATGTTACAACTTTCAAAGGGAATGTTTGTATTTTAAGCTTAGCTGTATGCTACAGCCTTTTTTTAGGTCAGATCACTTAGAACAGGGGGGAGTGTGGGGGGAACAACAAACATTTTTTAACTGTCAGTTGGAACTGAAAGAATCAGCATGAAAAGAGGCAGCTTAGCTATTGGTTTTGAAGTGATGGCATTTGTCTATGAGTGCATAGCCTACAAAAGGCGACAGGTTCTAAAATAATGGTACCGTAGCAGGCACTGAAATGTAAAACATATGTCACACTTTTCCCTGCTCGCAGTAAGGTTTAAAATATTTATAATGCTTCACCTTTCCCTGAAAGCTTTCTGCAGCTTTCCTGGGTTCACGGGTAGGTGAGTCATCTCCCTAGAACTGCACTGCAATGCTTACGTGGATTTGTTCCTCTGCATACAGAGAGGAGAGCAAATTTTAGGGTGCAAAGGCATGACTATGCAGCAGCACCCAAACAGCTGTTTTGCTGCTACGCATTCGTCCTGACACCATGTTTGCTTCACCAAAAGGATTATTTATTTATTTTTTAAAGTGCTGTCTCATTTACAATGCAAGCTGAGGAACTGATGCTATTACTTCCTTACGTGAGAACACAAATTTGTAAGAAAAGTGTGATCTACGGATCTGAATTAGGTAAAAAGAACAGAGTGCGTGTTCATATGTGTCTGTGCACGCATAGGAAGGGTAAGAATGAAGACAGTAACATGACAGGCTTTGGGTTGTTTCTTGTTTAGTGTTCTTTAGTGAGCATTCGATTAGCATTGGAGATGAAATTACTTTTTGAGAGTAAACCTAAAAGGGATGTAATCTATTTTTTCATCTAAGGAATTGCAGGATCTATCTGCTCACAAGAGATTTGAACTGTGGACAAGTACATCTCCCTAACCCCAAGATGTGAGAAACTAAAAGGCAGGCCTCTACTCATCATGCATGCAAAAAGGTATTGATTTCCAGATTAAAAATTAGGAAAAAAAAAACCAAACAGGAAGTCAGGTGAACAGAGACAGGTAGGACGTATGTGCATATTTTCACAGGAATACACGAAAAAGTTCCTTTTGAAACAAAATGAAGCAAACACGTGCATCCTGCTAAGGATCTGTCTGAAATCAACGTGTTTCAGACACGTCAAGTCTTAAACTTTCAGAAAAAGACTGCCAAAGGCATCGTTGTGGCACCTCTGGTATTTCTAGCAGAGACCTCATTTGACCTGGATCAGACATGGGGATGGACTGCCCAGGGAAATGCCCCTGGAGGTGTTTAGGGAGGGGCTGGATGTGGCACTTAGTGCCATGGTCTGGCCGATGTGGTGGTGTTGGGTCATAGGCTGGACTTGATGATCTCAGAGCTCCTTTCCAGCCTCAGGAATTCTGTCATTCTGTGATGTAGAAGGTCCTGATGCCACAGTAAAGAGCTGTAACATGCATGACTCGGCACCCTGCCTGCTGGTCACAGAAGGAGCAGTCTCATTCCTCAGCTCTTCCCTGTTGGGTGGGACAACAGCTGGCTGCAAGGGGCAGTCACACACCCACACACATCAGGTGTCCTGCCCCAGCACCTGGCCAGGTGCATCTTCTCCACGGCCACCTTCCCCTGCTCTCTCCACCCACTTGAATTGTCCAAAAAGGCCTACTCACTGAAAAAGTAAGTCTTACAAGACTGAGTCTCTCTGGACTACTGCCTAAATATCATAAAAGATTTTAAAACTTATTTTGATCAGTGCTCTTGAATAGTTAGGGTCTTTTTTCTTCTTTTTTTTTTAAAAAAAATATGCAAGCCTCTGTAAGTGTTTTTAGTAAGATCTGAGGTGTTTACATATTTATGTTACATTAAACTGCTACTCATTTAAGTAAAATAAATCAGAAACACTACATAACATAAGGCTTACAATAAAAATCAGATGAATGGACAAGGCTATTACTGGATTTGCAAAGGTTTATTGTTTTAATGTTTTTAGTTTATACCAGAAAAATTACTAGAGAAGAATTTTCCTTCATTAAATGTTATATAAAAACCAGCCAAAATCAAAATAGTCTACCCTCTTCTTTAAGGTTTCCAGTTATTTTTAATGCCTAAACTCAATAGGAAGCTCAACACAAGACTTCCCACTTTGCGTTAACATAACCCATTGTACCGGAAGTATTTCTGTGAATCTGGTGCTAAAAAACGACATCAAATCAAGACTTCTCAAAATCCAGCACACAAACTTATTCAGAATCAGACAGATATTTTGTCTGCCACCCGCTGCCTGGAATAGATGAGGAATGACAAGGCAGAAAGCCCTGACAGAACAGCCCAACACCTTCTGCTGTGCCTGTGCACGACTCGGTGCTGAGCCGGGAGCTGCAGCTATGCGGGAGAAGCGGGTGAAGCTGAAGATTTATCCGTTCTTGGCGGCACACTCGGCACCCAGAGAGCCAGCACAAACTCATATCTCAGCAGCAAGCAACCTTCTGCCTGTGACAGTGGCATTGCAAAGCTAAGTTTAAAAAGTCCTCAATTAGATTATTACAACACCAAGAAAGTCTATGATCTGATCCTCCTACTTACGCTACGTGATATAAACAAGTCTAAGCCGGCATTTTCATTCTGGGCACAACTTTGATTGTGTGTCTGAAATCAGAATGATAAAATTTCTTGAAATCTTCATATAAAAATTATTTTTAATAATGAGAATATACTGTTATATTCTGTATGGTTTTGATTAATTTTCCTGTGACCCATTACATACACAGCTCTATCTAATTACCTTATCTAATAATGTATGTATATTAATATATATTTTCATATTAGATAATTCTAAATAACTTTCTTCTCCATTCAGAAGAAAGTAATCACAGTTTACAGCCTGAGCTACATGTGCAATTTCAAAAATATACATTCACAGTGGGAAAGTTTTGCATGAAAGTGTTCCAACTAACTCCATGATAAGGTGTCAGTCAAATTTCAGCTTGATTGTTTCAGTTCTAAAGAACAATATTAACTGTAGATAAGGAATGATGCCTTCTATGTTGAAAATGTGTGATTAATTTTAATTTATATAAAATGAACTTTAAAAAAAAAATTCAGACTACATTCTATCTATAGTTTGCGTAAGAAACCAGCCCATGAATTCAACCTCCAAAAAATGCATGCACTTCTTAAAGAGACACATATTATAGACAGTTAAATGCATGTGACCTCTGTATAGCCAAAAATTGCGCAACTTTTTTGAAAACTTTGCTTATTTTTTTTTTTTACCTTAATTGGCCATCTCAGTAGAGTTCACCTCTGCAGTTCTTACCCTGTTGTTTTCTTGGTCATTTGCATCATTCAGAAGCACAGACTTGACCTTAAGATAGACTTTCAGCTAACCCAATGAAACTAAATTTTAGTGTAAGATACAAAGCCTTGACTGTCACCAGTGATTTGGAGGATGTATGCGTCTCAATGACAACAAAGCACAAAACAAAGCTTCTGTGACTCCCAGTTCTGTTTTGCCTTCTTTTAGTAGCAAGGAAATGAGTAAAAATCGTACAGGGTACTTCAGAGTGGCACTAAGCACCTGTAGATGTTAGTGCATTTAGCTACAACTTGGCATTAAAAGTACAATCAGATCTATGGCTGAGATGAAATTCTCAGTTAATTAAAAAAAAAAAAATAGCTGAGTAAACCATGCCACATTTTACACGATTCTGCAGCTCTGCAGGTGGCACAGCACTTTATTGCCAAGCTAGAGAACACAACTGAAGCAAAGCTTTCTGCGGCTTTAGTGCTCCAGGAGTAGACCTGGCCCTGTCACCCATTCCCATAAAGGCAGGGGATCCCACGTCAGTTCCTAAAGCAGAGAATCGCAGTGACAGGCAGATCATTCTCTTCACTCCCTTGCTGCCTCCAATCAGAGGAAGCAATAGTATTCCCATGCTCCGAGATGCCAAGCAAACAGTCAAAACAGGAATAAGAAGATGAAACCAAAGCATGACAGGCATCTATACTGAGGAACATCGCACTAACAAGAGCAGGGGAAGAGCTCTAGGAAGCTCTGGGTGAGCACTGGATTGGATCATATACATTAGACATAAAGAGAAATGACTGATATTAACACAGGCATTAAAAGTACATTGTACCTTCCTGTCTGAAAACCATTGAAAAAGGGCCCCAAGCAATTCCTCATTAATTCTCTCAAGAATCTCCAGATGGTGTCAAGCTCATCAGGTTTCATGAGCAAATGTAGGACTTCATACATGCAAGGGAAAACTGCATATAAGATGTAATCATTTCCAGAAGAAAATACACAACAAGGCAGAAAATTATGAACTAAAGTGTCTTTGCGCAGGCTTCCCTGTGTGATGAACAAGAGAAAAAAAATAAGCCCTTTCCTCAGTGGAGCAAATTATATGCAAGAGACCACTAATTAGGTAGAGCTTAGTTTCTCACCTGTTAGCAGGTGTTAGTCTGTAAAAAAAAAGAAAAAAAAAATGGTCATAGCTTCCTCTTAAAGTGCTCTTGATTTTAAAAAGGGAAAGGAATAGTGTTATTGCTATGGCTCTCCTACACAGAGGAAAGGGGGGAAGGAAGAAGTTACGCAAATTTACAGTACACTTTAAACTTATTTATTGTATGAGCATAATTCAGTACTGTTCTTGTCTGTAAAATTCAAACATAACAACGTTGGCACCATAAACTGAAGTTACACATTGCATACACTTTTGTGCAAAATTCTAACCATCGAGACAGGTATGTAAACTTGAGAATCAAGGATATATGTAAACATCTGACAAGCATGTAAACATGTAAGAAATAAACACTGGATTTTCTTCATCTGTTCATCTCTAACTTCCTTCTAAATTCTACCACACTGGACATAAGAAAAGGAATTCCAATAAAACTCCTAAGTCCTACTGAATCCAATGCTAAAACTCTTCCCCACTTCCAAAGAAAACAATTCTTCATAATAATTCTAATTTTTTTATCATAATCCATTTTTACGTGGTATTTTTTCTTAGGCTTCACCTAACACTAGCAAATTTACTGAAATACCAGCAGAAAAGTATATTCAAAGATGAAGCTGGACAGACTCAGCTGAGTATTTCTCACAGTCAAGATTTCACACAAGTGCAACTCCCCAAAATTTGTGCTAAAATTAGTCAAGCATCTAAAATTTTATATATGAGAACCAATGTCATGGAAATCTGCTATCTTACATGACGTTAATTATCTTCAGAGAGCAATAGCCAACTCCACACTTGGACACAGGCTATCAGCAGCCTCTAGCTTTCTAATAAAAATAAAAAAATCAAACATTTTTCACTGTTTTCTCATCCCAATAAACTGCTCACTTTTTTATCTTCTTCCACACATCACTTGCATGGACGCACACTTCCTTTTTTTAAGTTATATTTTGCTTCAGCTAAGAATCAAGTACCTTAAGACCATATTAAGTGTCTGGTTCTCTAATAATGTTTACTAAACCATTTCCTTCTCTCTACAGTGGATTACGTCTGGTGCATGGTAGCAACTTGTACAGAAGGCTACGCAGACAAATTTTGGCAGATAATTAACTGAGTGGATATTCAGCAGAAGTGGGTCATACTGTACTTGTTCACAGGTAGTTCAATAGATGGATTTCAGCACATGCACTTTTCAATGCATAACGTTCTGAAAGAGGAAAAGAAGTTTAAAAAGCAAATACTTTTAAAGGGTTTGGAAAGGTTACAGAATATAGGCTTTTAGTGTAGGTAGATAATAGATAGGCAAAGCATTCCACATATGCATTGAATGCACTGCATTGTGTATAAGTAGACTAAAAAAGTCTGCTTTTAGGAAGAAGACACTCATCAAGCAGGAGACAGCCTAACTGCTGCAGATACAGACTTAGGCTGCCACCGAAGGATGACTAAAATCGTAGTTTATACATACACACACATGCCATAGCTACAAATACTGCTTATTTCACAACAGCACAACATTTAGGCGTGCACCCACGGGGCACAGGCTTGGCTCCGCAGCTTGAAAGACAACCCCTGCACCCAGTGCTGTGCCCTGTTGCAGCAGGGCTGCGTCACCAACCCACCCCTCATAAGTCCAACCAAAAAAAAAGTCACTACCAATTCACTGCAAACTCAAAAGCAGGGCTCTTCAGTTTCCTAGGATAGCTCTACATGTGGATAAAATATGCTACAGAGCCCAGCAACAAACAGCAGAAAGACATCAGGAGACAAGATACAAATAACCAAGCTACTAAATCCTGCAAGAATTATTGCCAGTCTTTAGAAATACAAATGGAAAGTCAAGGAGTTTGCAACACTGGAGTCCAATCGCATCAGTAACGTCTTACGTTTCTCCACAATTGTGATTACATCAGTGGCATTAAAAGATGGAGAAAGCTTTGTGTGGCATTTGTTGTGGAAGCATAGTAAATCTATTACTCCTCTGCAGCAACAAGCAGCTGAGGTAAAATTATCATACAGTGAAAAAGATTTACTTACAGATCATGGAAGAGATACATAAACTTCAGCCTAACTGTGCCCTCACAGTATTATAGTGGTCACTGACATTATTCATTCTGTAGCTTTTCTGTTTCAAAGCTCAGACTGTTTGCAGAGCCAATGCTAGAGATAGAAATTAATTATATTACTGTATTCTTCTGTTAACTGTGCAAAACAAAACACGCAACTGACCAAATTCCCTATCATAAAGAGGCAATAAATAAAATGTTGGACTTTCAGATATTGAATTACTTTTTGCCCTAAAAGATACACCTCTAACAGCACTTTGATACAAAGGAAGAAAAATTGGACCAATTCAATTGCCTTATATTTGCGTACACACCCTAACACAATAGGACTCCCTTGCCTGATGGTGATTCTCAGCATTTTGATGCAATTACAAAAAAAAGTACTCAAAAAAGTACTCCAAAAAAAGTGTAGATGCATGAAATGCTGAACATAGTTTGCTTATACTACACCATCACTTACAGAATATCACACAAGTAGTGAATACGTTCATAGATATTACATTTTGACCAATATCTATGAAAAAGGTGATCCAACTATTCAAGAAGATAGTTGCAAATAATTTAGTTATCTGTACTAACTGCAATAAAGTCCTTGATCATTATGTTTAGTTATTTGTTCACCATACCTTTCTGGGTTAAAGGGTGTTGCTACATGGTAGCTACTGTTGCATCCTGTACAGAATTTAAACATAGATAATCTCTTACAGGATGAACTTGCCTGTTGTAGAGCAATACACTGTTCTTAGGGACATGCAGTGTCAAAAATCAGTGTGTAAACTGGGACTGGGCACTTCCCAGCCAGACATTGTGAAGTTACAACTTCATTGTTTAATGTTTCACTGTTCCTATACTGAAACCCAGTCATAATTTCACCCTTACTGTCATAAAAGGCGGAAGACTAAAACACATGCAGGGTGACGAGGGAGGACATATGCCTTCCAGATCAGCAATTTCAGTTCCAGGATGGTATGACTGAGCCTTAGAGGTGCACACAGACTGAAACATTTGAAAATCCATAAACCACTGATTTAACAAACCACTGAGGAAAAGGAGGCATCTGATTATATAAAATTGGTCACCAAGTGGATGCCAAGAATGCTATTATGGTTTCCAACCATTTACTGCCTACACATCAGTCCAAAAGCCATTTCTTCTTTTTTATGTTCTCCTACAAGCTCCAAAGTCTAGCCAGCACAGAGCCTGGGAAAAAATCTGGGGAAGGGGAAGGAGGAGGGGAGGGTTGGGAAATAAACCAGAACAGAAAAACCCAACACACCCAAGTCATTAGCTCTTTCTAGTATTCTCCATTTTTACAGTTCAAGCAACAAGGTATTTTAGCAATTTAAAGAGCCAGTACTTAAATCAGAAAGGATTGGTTCAAGGCAGAAATTAAACTTAATTCAAGAGATTTAACAGAAAAAAAGTAACAGGCTTACAAACCCTTGAAGAGTCTGATTATTGAGCTTATTAATAATCGTTAAAATTCACCAGTCACTCATTTATATAAATGTTAGCTGAACATGGATAAAAATCTAAGATTTAAATAAAAATCAGCTTTCAGTGAAACATCAATTCATAATCACCTATAATTGTTCCAAATATTACACTCTAAATTGTTTTAGACACGGCTAAGATACTATAAGGCTGACAATTTGCAAAACAAATTATCATTGCACACATTAGGCCGGGGAGTTGTGATCTGCAATATAAAACATACATGAAAGCAGGAAGAGTTCAATCACACACCACTCCATAATTCACGTCATTTTTCTGCATTTTGTGTCACGGCATATATCCTGTACAGGACCGTGCTTAATGATATACACGGAACAACTTGACAAAGTCACTGTTCTGAATTGTACGTTTATGTGTAGTTGATAAATAGAAGCACACATAGTAAGCCACAATCAGGACAAAGAAAGAAAGCACACAATCATCTCATACGTTCCAAACTAGTGTCCAGGCAACCCACTGATACTGAAGAGAGACACAACCCCAAATAGCAAGATTCAGTCATGTTCCACGTGGATGCTGAGAGCACAGTCCTTCACTCGTCGTCCTCCTCTGCTGAACTTTTTGCCTTACCACCCCTCACCAGCTGCTCTTCACTTTATGCCATGCGGTAGCCTCCTTCCATTTGCATTTCAGCAACTCCTCAGCAGGGCAACAGTGGTGTAATTTGCTCATGGTTCATTTATTCAAAAATAAGACTTTCCATCCCCGATTTTACAAAACTGCACTTCAAACAACCTGATATCTGCAGGTGAACGCGGTATGTCACTCCTCATGGAGAAGTAACTGTCTGCAGTCATGTTCTCACTCTCTTAGGAAAAAGTAGTCCTTCATGGATTACTCTTTCCTCAGTAGTCACCTGAGCTTAATTTTCAAAAGGATTGACCAAAATCCTGAATTGAGCCATTCTGCTTACTGTGCATAAAACTATATCATAGGATGTTGCATATCTTCTTTTAGAAAACATCTAGCTGATTCATTCTAACGATATCCCTGGACAGTCCTTCAGGCTTTAGTGAATGTATTTCATCTTACATCAAACACATTTGGAATAAAGGCATGCAATACTTGCAGTTTAACTCTGACTCATCTCACTTCAAGTTCTACCTATTGCAGCCCTTCACACTTCCTCTTGGTAGCTAAGTAACAGGAAACTTAAAACTAAATGTAAACTGCCAACTGGTATTTTTAAACACTGTCCTTCGCTGTCCCAAAGAAAGGGGCAGAGGAGTGTCTGTTTTTCAGTTTTACTCCTTATGCAAGATGAATGGAACATATTAAGTTAAACAGAACAAACAGAAGACCTGGTAAAATGATTTCTGACTGGCAAGATGCACAGATTCAGCTCACCATTGCTTAAAGTCATCAAGTCAAGCAGTGGAAACAAATTTTACGTAAAAGCATTTCATGGTCTTACAGGCAGTGACATCTGATAGACAATAAAGAGATTCAACTCAAGCTGGCCAGGATTATACAGATGTCAGAGGCACTGGTGAGAGAGAAATTTCCTCTATATTATGAGACGTTTTAAAGCAGTGCAAGAATTATGCTAAGGTAGGAGAAAGGAGGAAGTTTATCTCAGTTTATGTCCACAGACAAATAGGAAGGCACTGCAGTTATTCCAAAAAGGCTTTGTAAAAGCACGGACAAGTATTCTACTTTTTCATGGACAGTCGTCACTCTCCTGCGTCCACCCCACACGGAGAGCAGAGGCTGCTCGCTGCTGCCGCTGCCCCGGGTGAAGATGCCCCTCTGTGTGCACAGCCACACACGTGCTTTCTCAACGCTGCCTGTTCGTTCTAGTCTGCTCCTGTGGTCTGTCGCTGAGCGATGCTGATCCTTGTATCTTGGCTACCTGGAGCGAATTCCATTCCAAATAACTTATACTCCAGTTGCTTAATGCACAGCCAACAAAAACACGAGCACTTATTTCCCACTGTTCTCAGCTGTTGTTCTGGGGAGCAATATGAGTAAACCAGCTCACTTCCCAAAGGACAAGCACACCACTTGCCAGATTTTTCTGAGGCTTTATGGATCTACTGAAGTAAAGGGGAGATGAGGAAGAAGGGGGAGTATGGGAAAAGTAATGGAATAATACATATTTTACAGCTTTATATCTTTTAAGAGCAGTAGAAAGTATCATGTCTTGAACTGACCCAGTATATGAAAAGCTGTTCTGTTTCATCCAGTTGTCCCTGCTACTTGCTCAGTTGTGTTTTGTTAAAGCTTATCTTCCAATTTTGACACAAGAATCCATCAATTCTCATGGTACTCTGTTCAAATGGCTAGTCACGTTATCCAACTGATAGACCTCTGCAGTCGATGTACATGAACCAGCTCTAACACAGACCTGGCTGCACAGAACTCAATATGCGTTAGTCACTGTTTCTGCAGCACCTTAAGTAAGTTTTACAATACATAATAAACTACAGGTGGCCTCTGCATACTGTTAATTGTCAGCTACAGCACAGATAGAGCCAGGCACCCATCCCGAGGCATAAAGGAAGAATTGCTAATTGCTGAACTACAAGAAACACCAGAAAATAAATGTTGCCTGCCACCCATCACATCCACTGAAATGCGACACAGCGACAGCAATCCATTTAAGGAATTTATTTTGGTAATTTCTCTCTTCAATGTTCACATATCAGCCACTTCAGGACTGGTCTGCTAAATTCAGTGTAAATTTGCTACACAAAGACACTGAATATAAATTTGTTTAAAATGAACAAATTGATGCTGTAATTAAATTTCAAGGCTTCAATTTAAATACATGAAATTATATGCAAAAACTAGCATAGTTCGATGGCTTGGAAAAACTCTCAAACTTTTAAATTAATGAAAAAGTCCTCAAAAAGCTTCACACATAGAGATGAATGACACAGAAGATAAGTGTAAATTAATCCCTATATATACATATCTTCAGTTACAGAACCAATGAATTCATCTTGTTTCTCTGAGATTGCAACAAGATGCTTCTACCTCAGAGTCATGGGGTTTCCACAGCATTTCTAGAGCATGCTGCTTCCATATCCGATTTTCTAGAGTGAAACTACCCAGTGCCAGGTGCACAGCAGACATACCCTCAGCATCTTCATGCAGTGTTACAGATGCTAGAGGTCCTCCTCCACGGTTTTCTCCAGCTTTCTTGGTGTGCAGGCTAAGTATTTAAACAGAAAACAGGACAATGGTAAAGAACAGAAAGTTAAAATGTAGCTCAATTTTAGCACAAGCTTAGGAGTACTTCTGATTTAAGAGCTGTTGGTAAAACTTACTATTTTGAAAAATACAAATACCTTCACTACTTAACCCAGCATCTGTTAATGACTTTATTTTTTCACAGTATAAAATTGTGTTTATTCAAGCAAGGTCTGTGAAAGACAAAAGCCACTGAGGATTGTCTATTAACGGTTAAAAGTCCCCAAACCACTGCGCATATACCTCAACCCTACTCAGAGTCCCCAGCTGACTGTTGCACTGAATTTACCTCAACAGAGGATGTGATCGGAAAATTACTTTGCAACAATGTAACCGCAGTGTAACTGCATTTATGTTTCAAAGGAAAAACAATTTATTTATTTATTGCTGTTAAAAAAATCCAAACAAAACCAGGAAGTCCAAGAGACAGATTTGATTATAGTCAGGAAGGACAAATACACGATCTTTGATTATTACGAAAACAACTCCACAGGCCTGTGATGACTTTGAATGAATAGTAACAGTTTAAACCACTAGCAACTCAAAGACACTGGTTCATTAAAATGCATTGACAGTAATCTGATTTTAGCTAAGTAAACAAGGTAGGTAGGCTTTTTTTTGTTTCAAGAAATTATCTTCCCTGTGCGAAGAATGAATTTAATCTTAATTGGCATGCATAAAAATAAATTTGTCACTGGATCTTTTCTTAAGCAGTTTATACTAATAATGGGAAATGCAAGCACACACCTTTCATAAGCACTGTCCTTATGGAATATGGAATTCAAGCAGAAGAGTGAATGGAAATGGAAGAAAGAAATTTCAGTTTATTTCAAAAGCATAGGGAAAAAATGAGAAAGAGATGGATACTGGTGTACTTCAGCACTTAAAGACACAATGATTAGGAATTATTTCTCTGCTATGCAGCTGTGAAGGAGCTAGGCAGAGCTATGCTGAAATAATAAAAAAAACTTAGATTAAAAAGAATTCTATGCCCAGGAGGAGTTTGCAGACAGATTGCTAACATCATTTAAGTTTATTCAAAGTGATTGGTGAAGTCCTTTCCCATCTTTCCCCATTAATCTTTCCATATCCCCCGGATTAAAAACACCCAGAGAAAAACGCACCATCACGTAGTAGGAGTATGAGAGGGAACTGAATTCAGAGCTGTCTAGATTCACCCCTCAAAGAGAAGAACAGTGAAAAATCACCCCAAGTCTTCACTTTCTGAGCAGCTCCATGGTCTAAGATGAAAGATCGCTACCGCAACAGTGAGTTTAGCTTCACAGCTCCTACAGTGAATGTTGCAAACAGCGGGATGTGACTGCCTTCATGCCTCTCTCAGCCAGACTTAAAGTCCAGCAAAACTCAGTAGGAATCTGCAGTCTTCCCTCACCTAGTTTTCTGCCCTTCTAATCATACGTGGCTTGCATTTGGAATTATTCATGCCCCAACAACTGGACATGTAAAATTTGGCAAGAGGAATTTCAAGACCAGCTTACAAGACTAACCAGAAATAGTTTTCAAATTCAAATGGGAAACCTCTGACCATCCTTCCTGCACCTGTTCACTCTTTTCTCTTCCAGCCTACAGCACATGGGAAAATAATGGGAAAATCTGACCTCCACTCGAGTTTCTTTTTTAACATTAATAAAGGTAGAATTCCTGCAACAGTGTTCTGGGGAAAAACAAAAAACAAAACAAAACAAACCCAAAGAAACCCAAAAACCAAACCACAAACAACGACAAATCAATGTATATGTACAAAAACGTGTTCTAGCTAACTTTTGGAACGTTTCTTCTTTCTTTTATCTCTAACCTTTTCTGGTTTTCAACATCTCCATGTACTTCGATTCATTTGTTCCACCGGGTCTCTTCATTTGAACAATGACTGAAAAGCAAAGTTCACTAATCTTCATGCCCCGTGGGGACACCTCAGGGCAGAATGTGCATGGAAGCCCTGATGGCATGCCAAACCCTCAGACCTGGGCTGCTCATCCCTTTTATAAACAAGGAAGCATAGTGCCTGCAAGACAGCAAAACGAGCTTTAAAACAATACTTGTGTGCACACACATACCGAATGCTATTCAGAAATCCAGAGCAGAGCAGGAAAGGCAGAGCTAAGAAGGTAAGCAGATACCCTGTGAGTTAGTTACTTGCAGTGCACGGCACAGTGTCACAGGGATCACATCAGCAGCAGACCGCAGGCGGGATGGCATCAGGTGTGCATCCACAACCCAACTTCCCCTTCGCTGTTCCTGATGGTAAGGAATTCAGGATCACATTCCACAATACTAGCTCCATTTACTTAAGAAGAGCCTACAAAAGCTTTACCATCATCCTTCTAAAGAAAAAAAAATCAGTTAAGACTCGAGGACAGTGAACAACTACAGCAGAACATTGGTTTGTTTCAATCATCTGGTTTTTTACCCATGTGTAGAGTAGAGAACATGGGTACAATCACCCACAAGAATCAAAAACAATGCCAACTGTTACTATACTCCATCAACAACTGCTCAAAAAGCACAAAGTTACCATGGGCACATTGCCCTGTAAGTCTTGCACATCCTTGGGCTACAGCTGGAGCCAACCAACGCTCACATAGAGGAATTAGTGGAAGTTGCTGCTGGATACAGCCAGATGGCAGAAGACGGAGGGCCAAGATAATTTGGCTAGAAATGAAACCCGTAACATTCGTTTTGGAAGAATCATTCAGTATTTTCTGTCTGCCCTGACAAACCAAACAACAAGCCCTGCAGCAATGTGATGCACCCTGCCTGCCACCAACAAGGAGCATCCCAGCACTCATGCAGCTGAAAGCTCAGGGTTTAAGGACCTACAAACAACCCCCAGAAGATTCAAGAAGGAAACACTGCTACTTCAAAGGATCATCACACCAGGGTCACGATGCAAGCAACACTGCTTCCTGCGAGAGATCCAGGGATACATTTTCTCAGAACCCATGTAATACGCAGCATTCTGCCAACCTCCAAGCATTCAAAGAACACTTTAAATTAAATAACTAAATGAGTTTGGTAACACAGCACACATTTGGATGAGGCTGTATACCAAGACATCAGTTTTAAATAGTTTTAAAGAGATTAGAAGAGTACAGGTGTTACAGAATGAAATCTCATTTTGATCTGTTACAGACATGCAGTAAGACCTCCCAGAAATCTGTTACAGGGTGCAACAACATGTATGAAATGTCTATCGCCTAAGATGTTATTCTCGAATATTTTAAATTTTGCCTGAAAGACAACAGTCCTGATGTGGAAATTAACACTGAAAGAGCATAGGTCTGTACATCCAGACACCCTGATTTTAGCACTGCCTTAGCACACATGAAGAATCTACAAAACTCATGAGATTTGCTCCACAACGAGAGGCTCACTGCAACCATGCGGTGGCCACAGCCAATTTTGCACACACAAAGTACAAACCTGAAAAGGAATAAAGCCGAGCAGCTCGTGACAGCAAATGAGACGGATCCAGAGTTCACTCAAACCTGCCCTGGCTCAGTCATGAGCTTCGGCTGTGGATCTGAACTCGGGGTGGGTGTTAGGTGCAGGCCTGAGCCACAAAGCAGCTTTACACCCTAGTGAGTTCACTATACTGTTGTGTCAAAAAACTTATTTATTTACGTATAAACCAAACCATATAGTAAAACCATACTGTAAACTATTCTTTTTAACAGATCTTTCCTTTTAAGGCATATGAACAGTTATAAATCCCTTCTGCTGAGATGAGTAATTAAATTGTGTCCATATTACTATGTAGTCTTGGATTTGCTTTCTTATCTTGTTTTTTTGGATTGGTTTTGTCTTTGGCCTAGCACTCACAGAAATACATTTTTTTTTGTATTCTCTCAGGCAGCTCTAAAATTGCACAATTAGTTACAGACATGTATAAAAATGGTAAGTAAAGGCAGGTGGTTATACCCATTTCGATGAACTTACGTTGATGCAGAAAAGCTGGGATTAACTCTGTATATGTATACACACACATCAAACAAAAAACTTTTTTTATTCTACAATTTAATTCCTATTTTATTTCTACTTGTTTACGACTCACTTATTGGAAGTGCAGTACTGGCCAACACTTAGAATACTAAAGCTACAGTGGTGAGGAGGCTTAGTATCTGGAATGTAAACCAGCATTATTGTAAATCTGTTTTGTAATTTAAACTTAACAATACAAGTTATAAAGACCACACACTACTTTCCCGTTTGGGAAATCACTGGTTTATCACCTTACTGGGCACTTAGTTCATGCTTGTGATCTCAGTTAAATAAGAGGCAGACACCACGAAATGTTAAATACAATAGAACGCACATTATTTTCTAATTCTCTTTGTAGGGATAACAGTTCGATCCCTCTTGACTGTTACTGTGTTTCTTGTGCCAAGCAGCATTCCTACACTGAGAGAGACTTTCCAAATTAAAGAAAATAAAAATCCCTTGCATGTTTGGAACAATACGTAGTCCAGGGACAAGGAAGGGGAAGGGAAATCATTTACAATTTAGAACAAATTTAATTACCGAAGGGGAAAATTACAAATAAGATCTGAAGCTTTCGGCTTTAATCCACTTCGTATATCCAAAATCTATTTGAAACATGGCCTGATGTGCAATGAACCAGCCCATTTCCCCGTCTTGTGCTCTCTGGCCTAAAGCCACCACTGTCGTGCCACACACTGTGTGGGTCTCCCCAGCCCTACGGCCCTGCCGGAAATGCTGCTCCAGCTTCAAGAAGGCATCCAAAACCCTTCTTCTATATCCATTTGTTTCTCAGAAAGCACACCTCGCTACTGAACTGGAAGGGCAAAACGAAGTCACTGGCAGCAGGAACTGATACTTTCTTTTATTTGGAGAAAATAACACCAAACAGCATACCCTGCAAACACAGTCGATTTTCCAATGGAACAGCAACTTTTCTTCCCTGTTCAGGGCCAGAGTGTGGGAGGCAGGACGCCTGCTTGGAAAAGGTGAAAAGAAACAAACACTCTGCAGAGTGCAAATATGCATCCAAACAAAAAGAAACAAAGAAAGAATCCCATTTTGGATACTTGCAACAACAGCCCTGCATGATTCTGCCTCACACTGTTAACACTGAGCCAAAGAGAAGGCTCATGCTGGACTACAGTTCCATCATTTGCCTGTTTAGCTGATTTTTTTTAATTGGGAGATCACTAACATCTAGAAGGATTATAATTATGATGCAAAATATCATGCACTTTACCTAAACACTGTATATATGTACCTTTATTTATCTTCACCCTCCTGTTATACATGCCCAATTAGTTACACCAGGCACTCCAGGACAAAAGGAATGTTTCCTGTGCAGTTTCGTTTGCTAAATACCTTTCTGACAGTTTCTTGGCAAGAAGTGCAGCAGAGAGGTTAACATATGTTAAGAATACATACGGCAGGCATTCCTAGCTAGAATACAAGTAAATAGAAAACATCACAGCAGTAGCATTTCCTGTGCTCACCATTCAAGCAAGTTTGCTACAGAAGTTCGAGTCAGAATTCAGCAGCAGACTCTACCAGCACAGCAAGTGATCTTTGCCCACAGATTTACATTCAAGAGGTTTGTTCAAAAGCGATTCTAATCCATAATCTACCACTTCAGCCTCCTATTCTGGAGACACTGGTTTGAAAGGTAAAATTACAGGTTGGGAGAGGCAAAAAATGAACTCTACTCACAGTGCAGGACTAAAATAAAAAAATCCTTTTTAACGTAAGATGTAGAATTGCAGGAGCCATAAAGGTCTTTGGGTCTTCAAGGTCTATAAAAGGACACACCGTTTGCTTAGAAATTGCTTATCTTCCTAGCACAAGGAACAGCAAGATTCAAAGTCTTCCTCCTGTTCTTGTCACATCCATGTCCCTTCTATTTTCATGCAAGCAATTGCTCGAGCTGTCCTCCACCACTGATGGGGCAGTCACTCACAGGCGTCAGAAAGGGGAAAAAGATTACAAAAGTAAGGGTTGGATGCTTCTGGAAAGAAATGTTTCTACATCCCCTGACAGCTGCCTGGAAGAAAGCAGGCTAGATGTAGGGAGCCCTCAGCTTCCTATGCAGGCTCCAGAACCGTCTGCTCATTCTTCTCACTCTAAACCTCTTGAAACTACTCTAACCTTCCCCACAGTCTCATATGGACAAAAGCTGACAGCCCCTTATTTACCAGCACTGTGCAACCTAACTAATTCCTCCAAAAATCCCCTTTCTCTTGGCTGCAAGAGCAACAGACTCTCTCTACAACTCCTTACCTGTCTCCTAATTTACTGTATACTCATTCTTAATCAGTTTATGCCTCTACCCCCAGCCAATGCCTGCTCTGATCATCTATTCCACCTAGACCACAAATGTGAATTTTACCAGCCTAGGGGCACTACACTGTTAGCTGGCTGGTGGTCCCAAGTTCAGTCTTTTAAGATAGAACCCTGCAGGTGACACCCAACACATTTTGCTCAGAAGGTAACAGCTCTAAGTGATTGGGCTTAAGCCAATATGAAAAGAGAATTTAGAAATAATATGTATTTCAAGCCTGCTACTCTGCATTCTTGGAATAATTACAGGAGATAATTTGTGACTCAACTGCACTAAATACTGTGTTGCAAGAAAAAAATAAATTAATATTGCCAGAGAGTGATCTCAGGGAAATTTTTGTAAGCAGCACAGAAAAAAAAAAAGCAAACTCAAGGAAGCATGTGAAGAAAGTAAGAATATATTGGAAGAAAACCAGAAGGTGCTTAACAGAAAATGTAACAAGTGGGTGATAAACGAGGAATCATTTAATCATAGAATAGAGTCATGGAATATGTTGGGTTGGAAGGAACCTTTAAAGGTCATCTTGTCCAACCCTCCTGCAGTAAGTATGGACAAAGGAGATGCAAGAGGCCAATTAGAAGTCAGAATTAAAAAACCCAAAAGCACAAGACAATACCAGGTAAAGCAGGGATTGAACATGAAGGGTCTTTGAAATGAAGACCAGTGCCTTTGTTTGGTTCAGTCATTTTTCCCAGGTTGTCACTCCTGCATGTTTTATAAAACCTGGAATTTGTACTTTAGCAAAAGAGTAAGTTAACTTATGAGAAGCTTAATTGTGTTTGGTAGCTGTGAGCAAGCAGTGTACGTGGATGATTCCCAAGATGCACAGATTTCCCAGACCAGTCAAACATGATGTGGCACAGTGCATTTGGGGTTTTTTACGGAGCTTTCTATCTAAGTTGGAGCTTACATCCCGCGAATATGTAATTAATTGCTAATGCCAAATGATCATATACCACTTTTGAGGCTGAAATAGAGAGTTAGAATCTGAAAATACCGTGATAGGCACGTTGCAGGTTAAAATTTGTGAGGACCACATGTAAAAAGGATATACAGGAAATTCGATCAAAAATCTAACTAAATAAAAGCAAGTAAAAGATTTTCTAAATGAGTGCTCTTTAATCTTTGCAGTCTTCTTTATTCTAGATTTCATACGGGAAGTGTAGTCGAGACAGATCAGATTGATTTCTTGTCATTATCCATTCAAGCATAGGAAAAAAATGGATCTCCTGAGAAAGATCTGGGCTGGGCTTGCATTTTCCTGGACCACTCTGGAAAAACTAGTGTCCTTTGCAAAAACATCAGAAAATGAGCAGAAAATGAATTATGACACAGAATTGCTCTTAATGTTTTCCAGAGTTCTCACTTTTGTGATGGTGTAATACTGGCATTCCAAATGGAAACTGGCTACTTCCACAGCCTTTCTCCATGACTCAACTTTTAAATTCTTACTCCAGAAAAAAAAATAAAATAACCAACTTGCAATTGACCAGAACTTTCAAAAAATCCCATGTCAATCCTTCCTTCTAAATCCCTGCTTCAGGCTACAGACTACATGTATATTTTATGCTGGCATACACTTGCACTCATTACTATTAGGAACAGTCACTCACCCCATTCCTCATCACCACCCTCACACCTCTGCAAACAGTCCTGCAGCCACCCAGTAAATTGGCTTGGAAGGGGAGGGAGGGGAGATGATTCTTGTGTTGCTGTCACTCCCTGCATGGCCCCACACCCAAACCCTCCTCACCCAGCGCGCCCACCTATGGTAGGGGTGAGGGGGTAGCAGAGAGAAAGAAGATACTTCTCTTCTCAGGAGACATTTAGTCAGATTTTTAGAGCTTCTGAGGATGCAGAGAGTGTATCAGAGGCTGCATAAAGCTCAACATCACCAGAAGATCACCAGGATAAACACAAAGGCTGCCATTTCAGAACAAGTATCTGACCTTGCTACCTAAGAGCTAGTTTAGCCATGACTACTGATAACTTGTTATGATGTGGTTGTATTAGGGTTACACACCGAGTCACACGATAATAGAACCCAGCCCAAATAGTCATTTCTTTACTTGTCCAGCTCCACTGAGCTGCTCAGGTTCCCTAGCCCAGTTTCCTCCATTTATTCTTGTTATTCATTTCCATCTTTTCTTCCACTTGTCTAATAGAGTTAATAATTTCTATTTTCTGTCTCTTTCTGGATGCTAAATTTGTTATTTTTTTAATTAGTTCTTTCCCCGGTATCTATCCATTTGCTTCACCATCTATGTAAGCCCCTCTAGTACTTACTTTACTTTGGTTTTAACTCTCCGCATGCACTTGTTTGTTGCTCCCTACTTTTCCATTGCTCCTCTCCAGCTCTTCTCTATAAACCTGTCTCTTGCTGCTTTTTTTATTAGCTACCACACAAACAAGTGATCTGCATGCAGAATGTTCCATGGTGCTTTCCTGGAAGCATTATATCATCTATTCTCAATATTGAGAGCTGATGCCAAAAAATGAAATAGTTCTACCAGACTGGAGAAAGTATATTTAACTGATAAATTCAGGTTTAGATGAGGTCCACTATTTACTGAGAAGCATTTATTTGATCTTCAGTAAACTCTCTTTGGGAGACACGTAATAGACGTTATATTTCTTCTCCATTCAATAGTGACAGGATGTAAAATGCATCAGTACAAACAAAATGAAGGACAGTATTTTAATTTCAGGTAGCTGAACAGTCTATTCGCTGATAACTGTTTTCCTGTACTAATAAATAGTATAATCTCTCTGTAATTCTTAATTGATTCCACTAACTAATGTTATGGTTAAGATATATAAAAATATCATTAACTATGTTTCCCCAAAAAGAAATTAGTAAATATAGCAAGGGTTTGGGTTTTTTACTTCAAAGTATGCTAAGCAGACCATTAACCACAAACAGGCAACTCCACAGCGCTGCCCAGCGAACACTGTCGACTTCCCAGTCTTCCACACTGTCTTGAAGTTGTGTTAATTAATGTGAGAGACCCACTAATAACCATGAAAGTAGTGACCACCACCAAAACAGAAGGGTGAATGAGGCACAAGAGGAGTAGGGCATTCCCTTTACAGCCCTGCACTCGTGACTCGTCGTGACATCATCGCTGCGCACGCACCGGGTGACATCGCAAACTGGGCGTCACTCTGGGGATTCTCTGTGAGCCAAGCGGTGCGGCTGGGATCACTGCCGCCTCCCCACCACCACCTCCACATGCTTGAGGGAATCAGCTCAGCACTGTGCCACAATCTCACGTTGGAAACTAAAGTGTTTGTTCCAGCTCTGCCGTGGATTTCTGAAACACAAAGCCAGTTTCCCAACCACAGATCTTGATTTTACAAGTTGAGCAGAAATGCCACACTATTAGTTTTCCATTCCTTTTTATTCCTCCCCTTGTAACATAATAATACTGTAATATCCTGTACACTTGTTTATCCATCCAGACACACTCTTATTTCAGAAGTTTGTCTTCCATCTCTTACTATAGGCAGAGAGCACCAGAGACAAAACTGTGACATGAGAGGAACTGATGACTGTGCACCGGCAGTCTTAAATAACTGGGGCATCATCTTGTTTTTTTCCTGTTCATGCCACATTCAACATTTACAAGTTTTGGAACAGAAATTTAATAGCTGTCTCTTAAGCACTTGTTGTATGTCATCATTTCCCAGAATTGTATAGGTCTTCAGAAATATCCTCTGGTGCAAAACAGGCAAGAAATACTTCAGTAGGAAAAAAAATATATATATTTTTGAACAGGTCAACCCACGGTCACCATTTTGTCCTATTCTAGTCTAGCAGGCTATTATTAAAAAGACAACAACTGTATTTGACTCATATGCAGCCTAGGTAGTTACTTCACCTAAGTTTTTTGTTCATTTTGCTCTCTTTTTGTACTTGTTTCAGGCTGGACTACATACATCTCTTTTGCACTTGAGTAAACTAAAAAGCTTACCTACAAGCTGTGTTTCAGGTACGCAGAGATTCCCAGAGGGAACTAGCATCCAGACATAACAGGGAGCCTATCTCAGGTCAGACAGTGCTATTGAATTTATAGTGAGATGTTCAAGCATTTTCCTACAGCATGTGCAGCATTACTCCCACATTGGCATTTTCTAACAAGGCATAATCTCCCGTCAGGATGACTAGAGCATGAAAGAGCTCAGACAAACTTAGCATCAATTCAATTCATGCTAAATACTTGATTTGCTTCTTTCCCATTTTAGCAGATGGAGGATCCTTAACATTCAAGCCAGGCTTTTTAAGGAAAAAAAAGAGGAGATTTGCAACTAGAACACTTCTTTGAGAGAATTCTCAACTAGTCATGTAACTTCTTAATTACTTACTACAGTAATCTAATAAAACATAACTACTAAGTTTCATATACTAGGTAAGAGAAGAGGGAACAGTATCTTACGTGTATTAGCATCTGCTGTGTCAAAGTTCATTTCTGACAGAAGACGTGTTCTCATATATAAATTTTAGACTGCGTAGTGCATTAGATGAAGGAGAGCCAGATCCCTATCTGCGTAAAACCATTTCACATTACACAGGGACCTGTACCAACTTCTACTATGATGTGTGGATTTATCCTAAATTATGATACAGGTAAAAGCCAGTTTTCACAAATTTCAGGCAACGGAACTCCTGATGAGTACCAAAGACTTCCTCTCCCTGGAGTTTAAGGAAGAATAGCTGAACTTGAGTGTTGATTCGTTTAGACAGGGCAGTTGACATCATTACTTTAAACAAACTCAGCAGCAGGAAGGGGGAGTCACACAAGGGCCTCTCTCGCAAGCCTCCTACTGCCTACAAGCCAGCACATGGAGCTCTGGGAGGCAAGAACTCGTACTTCACTGGGACAAAGTTTGCTGTGGAGATTTTTAATACCGTTAATTTTATCAGCAGATCTATATGCATCGATGATCTGGACCCCATTAAATTTGTTTTGAAATATAGCCTGTAAATAAAACTAGAATGCCACCAGTTCTTTCAGTTGGGCTCCCAATGAATACTTCTCTCAAGCTGCACTGACCTTAAGGTCTTTTGCAGTCCTTCCTTAAAAAAGAAAATAAATTAAATTATTCTCCCAGATGGTGAGCCCAGCAACTCAGACGCTAATCCCCCAAGCTCACATCAGCCCATTCACAACACATCAAAGCACAGATCTTTTTTCACTCCCCTGAAAACACTCAAGCAATTGGGAGAGTTAATACATGCTTTTTTTCTTTTCTTTTCTTTTTTGTCAATCAAAATGCAAAACATTAAAAGAGACATTTGAAGAGTGGCAGAAAACAGTCTGCTTCTTACATAGCTAACAACTGAGAAGACAAAAGAAAAAAAACACGAATTCTGAAGCTACTGCATGCTACTACTATTATTAAAATACTACAGTAATATACCACAAGTAGTAGGAATCATATGGAATATCTGTACATACACTGCTATAAAATTCCAAAGCGCAAATATTTCAAAAGCTGTTTTTCCAGTAACTTTCCTGAAGTGTCTGATGCACAGCAACTAAAGGTTAACCAGGCCTGCAAGGAGGCTCAGGGCAGAAAGTGCATTCTGCAGCTGACATGAGGACTAATAGTCAAACCATCAACAAGATTGTTACAGTTTTCATTTAGAAGCCTGTTTTTGCTTCCTTTCCTCTCAGTGCCCTTTAGCAAGCTGGAAGCCAGGCTGTTCTTTTTATTGCTACATGCTACAAAGAACACTTAGAGTTAAGGTGAACACACAAAGCGTGACTCCTTATTGAGTATTTATTGTTATGGGACAGGAGATTTTGCCACCCTATAGATCTCTAAATAGCTTTGCTAGATAACAAGACATTAAGAGGCAAGCAAAAGCAGCTTGTCAGAACTTGCATAACTGCTATAGTAATATTTGGGAGACTCCAGTTCTCAACAGCTTGAACCCACTACTTGAGTTGCACTGCTCTTCCACTATGGAGTAGGGCTCAGTGAAAGAATAAAACATCAGCTTACAGAATATTTTCTTTAGCTACAGCAAGTTGTCTTCATTTCCTAAGTAATGTATTAAGCACTAAAATCAGAATCATATTAAGAGGAAGGCATGCATCACACATTTTCTAAATACAACTAAGAAATAGTGCTAACAACAGTTAAAATGCCTTTATTGGATTTTTTTATCTGCCTAGAATAATTATGGCTATCGGACATTACTCATACAGGAACAAAACCATGTAATCTAAGTAGCTACAATTATCAGAGTGGTGGGAGTTTTTTAACCAAATAAGTTCCATCTTGGGGTTTCCTGGAGATGGAAAGAAATTGAAGGTTCTTGGTTTGTAGAAGCATAGCTAAGAGGGCTCTCAGCAACTTCATGAATATTCACAAAAAGCAAACAAAACATTTATCATGAACTCAGAAGAGACTTAAGTATATTAGATAACATAAAGGGAGGGAGAAATGAGGAGGTATCAAAACTGGTAAACATCACTACCACTATCACTAGCTTGCAACAGACCAAGGTGAGAAGGTCCAATATTAACAATATCCCATGTCCTGGGAGCAGAAATACATAAATTCTTTTACTAGTAAAGAAAAATGTCAAGCTTCAGAGAAACTATGGAGGTAAAAGGACATATTGATTATTATTCTCTAATACTTTTCTGAGTCAGTTAAAATACTGCAGTAAAAAAAAGCCCTTGCATTAGGCTCAGCCTATTATTATATCTGCTGACATATATAGTATTCTGTGGTAATTTTTAAACTCTGTTTTGCTTGAATTCAAAGTAAACACATTTGTTATCTTTTGGGCCATTTGAAGTCAAGCACCTTTAAGTCAAGAATTTTGCCTTGTCCTGTTGTTCATGCCAATTTTCATGACTGCTTACAAGCTCAAAGGGGCAAGTTAAGTCTGCAAAATGGGGCTGGTACTAGTTGCACTAGTTTGCCGATCAGGGCTGGTTGCAAAATAACCAGTGCTAGTGCTGTTACAGCATACATAATGCAACACCTTTTTGAATAAGAGCAGCATGGCTGGTGTAACTGATGCAGTTAATTAAGCCATTAATTTCTCCAAGCATTTGGTAAACAAACAAACAAAGACCTGTATTTGTGGAGATGCTCCAAAGCCGCAGTCTTGCAATGTTTTTAAGTAAATACTGCACTATTGTTGGAAAAGTAGTACCATCTACCTAGGCCAAAATTATACGTAAGGATCAGACGGACAGCACAGTGAAGGTAATTGTTTGCCATGATTGCAAGGAAATTGTCACGTCTTTACTGCACTGTCCTCATGTGGGCAACTCATGAGTGTTTTCCTGTCATTCCCACTCCTCCCCACTACCATATGCTCCAAAAACACACAGCAGTAATTTTAGATCCTTGCTCTCAGAGATGAAAAGCTTCCAATATTTAAATGTTTAATTGTCAACTGCATGTCCCAATTACCTGCTAGTCTCATCAAGCCCTTGCTTTTCTTTCTAGAGTGAACAGAATTTAAGGGTACAGGTCATTCAGTCCCATCTTAAAAACACCCCCCAGGCTGGAAACAGGAAATTATTGCAAATGCTTGTGAAAAGCATATTTTCATGAAGATTCTTCTCTTACTAATTTTGTTTTGGCTTTCAGTATATAGAAGAACCCTTTGAAAAATTCAGAATAAAGATGTCAGCTAAAGGTATTTCTGCAGAAATCAGGAGGTGCTTTGCCAACATAGGCAGAAGGTCTATTGGATTTTCTGAGTCTGCACTGCAGAAAGCAAAACATACTCATTCGGGACAGTTTGTACTTCACTAACATTCATCAGCCTGTACATGTGTGCAGAAATGGTTTCTGTTTCCCTCTTACTTAAATAGATATTCTGGGTTGTGTATCCATCATTTAATAATTTTCACAATATGAAGGCTTCACTGCCTCATTCTCTTTGAGCCAGTCTTTTTTAACCAGAGCTTTCCCAAATGGCTGTTTTGATTTGGTTTTGGGTTCAAGTCAAGATAACAATGAAATTACTGCAGTAAAAAAAAACAAAAAAAAAACAACCCAAACCAGTAAAGTTATGAGTGACTAATAAAAAAGTAAAGACTTATAGATGAAAAATTTTACCAATCGGAAAAATACAACTTCAACAAGAGGAAAAATAAAAGTAGCATAAACCTCCAAATATACTGCAGGATATTACTCTGTAATTGCTTTGAAAAATAAGTATTCCTGCTTGTATTCACAGGGAAATCTCCCACGTAGTAGCAAGCTGGCAAGGAGCTGACACGCACCCAGGCCCCTCAAGAGCAGAAGGTCTTTGGCGAGCAGAGCCTCTTTGACAAGCTGCTGCCACTCCCACTCGGGCTGCTTGTTCGCTCCCACCCTGGTTTGCTGTGTCTATAAA
This sequence comes from Apaloderma vittatum, assembly GCF_000703405.1. NCBI lineage: Eukaryota > Metazoa > Chordata > Aves > Trogoniformes > Trogonidae > Apaloderma > Apaloderma vittatum. The sequence goes on from NW_009695997.1 coordinate 77,666, forward strand.
AACTGCTAGTGACATCACCTTGTAAATACGATTGGCAGAGTAACAAGCTAAAGGAACCATCCAAAATTAAAACAACCAAGCTGTACTTCTACCTTATCCTTGCCTGCTCAGCTCTACCCAAACGCAGCCGCCTCACTGAACAGGAAACAACATATGCACGCAAGAGGAGATTCATTTCTTAAGCAGAAAACAGCAACTTGATAGGATTCACATTTCACATGAAAATCTGTCTCCATGAGAAGAAAAAAAAACAAAACAACACACATAAACAAACACCAAACAACAAAAAAATATCCAAAGCACCTCAAAAACTGTACCTCAGCAGACTACCTCCATTGCTGTACTCTTCAAATGTTTGAAAGAACTGGAATTGGAGCAAAAGAAACAGAGTAAACTGAAAGTGTAGATTTAAGGAAGACAGAAAAACTATTCTATTATTTGTAGCAAAGTATATAGTGAAATGTGTGGTTGAACAGAACAATACTAAGAGCTTTTTGGAGGGTGTAAGGGGAAAGACCAGAAACACACACTATACATCAAGATACTGACAGGACAAACTTCTTCCATGTCTTGAATGTGACACTGCTGCAGGATTTGCCAATGAAGTAATATGATTTGCCATCAGTAATACACTTAAAAAATAGCAAAATTATATCAATAGCTATTGTTTTGCAGAGCAAAACAGGCTTGACCCATTCGGTCTGAAACTTTTCAGTTCACCTTAGTCCCTTCAAGATGAGGTGACACAGTCAGAATTCTTCAGTTCCTTGGTTTTTACTTTTTATTGTGTGGCAACAAACTTCTAAATTCTTAGTCATAATAGAGAAAGGAAAAGGCAGACAGGAAAAATACAGCACACCTGCTCATTAAATTAATAGATGAAACAGAATGTGATCTGAATTTTTAGAAGCACTAGAACACCCATCAGTATCTTCAGGGAAAGCCTGAAAGAGGATAATTTTTTTCTCAGGAAAAAAAAACACCAACTCTTAAGACTGTTAAAAATACAACAATTCATGAACACTTGTTTAAGAAGAAAAATGGCTTCCTCATTTAGGTAACCAATAACACGCAAAGCACTTGGAAGATTTTACTGGAAGCACAACTTTCCATTCTGAGCATCAGTTAGAGGCTACTGGAGGTCAGCAAGCAGTAGGAAGTGTTACCAGGGCTGGCGAGGGGTGCAGTATGTTACTGACACCTTGGTCTGAAAGGAAAAATCAAGGACGAAAAGTGTTCAGCAGAGAATTTCTCCTCATCCTTATGAACTGAGTCCTCCAGCAAGTGGGCTGCAGTTCACACTGGTGGGACACTTGGAAGAAGGTTACTAGTGGGAGAAGGAGAGCTGTAAGAGAAAGGAAAGGCGAGACGAAATGGTCTAAAATGACAGGTACGAGAGCTGAAAGTTTCAGTCAAACTTAGCGTAAGAGGATCTGCCCATAAAAAGGGAATGCAGAGAATGTTCTAACTGCTCGCTAACAAGGCAATTCAATAGTGAGATCATTCTGCAGTTATTCCCCAGAAGAGAAATATTTTCTCACACTGCCTATATTTTTGAGTCAATATTGATTGTTTTAGTGTTGCCAAAGTCAGAGGTGAAAGTAAAAAGTGCCTCAGAGGCGAAGCTTCTCAAATGGAAAAGCTCAGTTATTTAATAATCTCTTCATTGATCTGGCTCAAATTAGGCTGTGACTCTGAAAGCATGGGGGTTCTGCCAAGCCAGACATAGGGACTGGGCACTGCACCTTATTGTTGTAATTTTAACAGATAAAAATTTCCACTTGCTATTTCTGCACACTGGGAGAGAGAGAAAAAAAAAAAAAGAAAAAAATAAATCAGCCAGTGTGTCCCAGATAGCAGAAGTAAAAAAAACACAGCCAGGGCTGCTGAGGATTCCAGCTTCAGAGGATCATCCAAAGAAAAAAAAGCAGACGGGTTAGAAACAAAAACAAATCCATATGCTGCCTAAGGGAGGAGTGCTAAGCAAACACACAGCAATATATTAAGATCTTTTCCTCTCCTCACAGCCCAAAACTCACCCAACTAGGAAATGCTTCTGAGTCAGGCAAGATCTGCACTATTTTTATGATTATCTTAAAAAATGAAGGTTATACAAAGCCTCTCAAAATTAATAACTATTGTTTCCAAATGATTTTTTAAGACTTTTAATGTTTTTACTGTTGGCAAAGGACGATAAAATTTTTGCATTTCTGAGCTCCTCACAGAACACACAAACAGCCTGAAGAGCACCAGGAAAGAGAAGCAGATTTCCTCTCAAACGGATGCTCGTACAACACCAAATGCCTCTGCCGACACAAACACTGCTGCCCATGCAGGGTGAGCTTCTGCACCTGTTCCTAGACGAAGCACAGCCCACAGATTCTGTAGACAGATTTTGACATGCACTGGCAGCAATAAGGATCAGGGAATCTGCTCTCCAACATTCAGGAAACGTAAATATATAAGGCTTCCACTCTTCTCCACCTTGAATTCTTTGGGTTGGTACCTCCCAACACCATGTCACTCCTGAGTTTTCCAGCCTGCTTTCAACCTTTGTTGACCTGCAGCCCACCTCAGTAAAACCATTCCAGAGGAAAACCCTTAAGGGGTGCCCAGCACCAGCCTAACATGCCAGTTGTATCATCACTGGTAAAATGCTCTGTTCCACCACACCTTGATTTATCCTGAAATTTGAATTACTTTTACGTGCAGCTGCGAACCTGCTACAGAGACCATGCAAAAAGGGGTGTTCACAGAGGTGAGGGCTCACAGACTGTTTTCTCTTCCTTGTTCCACTGAGTACCAACAAGCAGAAATATATTCCTGATACACCTGAAGAGCAGCCACTAGTCTACCGAGTAACACTAAAAAAAGAGACGTTAAATCCACAGACTGCATCAACTGTTTGGGTTTTCATTAAGAAGCAGGCAATTAAATTCCTATAAGACAAGCAGTACAAAGCAGTACTAAATCTCCTGAGAGGCGAGACCATGCCACAGCAAGTCAGAGGCAGCAGAGCTGTCTCTCCGCTCAGGTAGCACAGCATTCTGGGTCTGCGTCAATGGACTTACAGCTCCATCTCAAGACCCAACGAACTCTCCTCCAAGGCATTATATTATATATACATTGGAATTTGATGCTTATTAAAGCATAATTCAAGATGTTCATTACCTATTACTTGAGGCCCGCACCCATCACCCCCAGCTCAGTCAGCGTGTTAACTGCCCTTAGGTGTCACAAGAAATCAAATAAACGACTTGGTGAGACAATTTCTACATACTCACTTCACCTTTACTGGATGTTCTTGCTGAGAGCATGTGACTGGAACTTCTGCCGCTAGGATGGGGTCACAGGAGGGGGAGAGAATCGAGGCAGAGGTGGGGAGCCTCAGTGTGAGGGCCATTCATTTGAGCATCCTTTCCAAGCACCCTCACCTTGGTACTAACAAAAACCCGAACAGGCAGGAAGGGAATTCCACTTGGAGTAGGAAAGGAGCGATTTGTCTCTTTCATCCTCCTCACTCTCGAACAGTTGTTTGAAATACCAAGTTTCAGGGGATTTTTTCTCTTCTGATATTTGGATTTGAAAAAATAAATAAAATAAAAATACCTCTTCTCAGGTTGCAGTAACTAGGAAACATGCAGCTGAACCTGCAGGCCAGAAGTGAACAGTGCAGTCAATTGCTATGCTGCTAACCTTTTACAGGGATTCTAGTTCCCTCATTTTTTTTAGCTTCCTATCACTCAGTGGAATAATTTTGATGTACAAAGAATTATTATTTCATAATGCACAAAAGCTGATTAGGTGTCATGCCATTTTGTAAGCTACAGCGTCCCAGAAAAAGCAACTGCACTATCTCACTTGTACAAAATGTATTCTGTAACTTCTGTCTCTGAATTTCCCTTAAGATATGCATAATTTAGTACCTTTACTACGCTGATTTCTCACATACGTAACAAAATTCTGTAATGCACTCGATAGCGTTTTCAACAATGTTGGGACAAAATTTCATTTTCTAGTTAAATAGCAAGTTTTCTCAAAAGAGAAATCATATTATAATAGCAGATTTCTATTCAAATGGTCCTCTCTAAGTGTAGTTTTAAATTCAAAAAGCTTACTTAACAGACAACAACAGATTTCCACCATGCTTTCTTAACTTCACATACTGCAGAATTGTCCTGGCTTCAGCTGGGATAGAGTTAATTTTCTTCCTAGTAGCCAGTATGGGATTATATTTTGGATTGTGCTGAAAACAGTGTTGATAACACAGGGATGTTTTCAGTGATTGGTGAGCAGAGTGGGCACAGAGTCAAGGCCTTTTGTGCCTCTCACCCCACCTCACCCACAAGTGGGCTGGGGGTGCACAAGAAGCTGGGAGGGGATACAGCCAGGACAGCTGACCCCAGCTGACTGAAGGGATGTCCCAGACTGCACGGTGTCCTGCTCAGCACATAAAGCTGGGGGGACGTTTGGAGTAATGGTGTTTTGTCTTCCCAAGTAACAGTTACCCGTGATGGAGCCCTGCTTTCCCAGGGACGGCTGACCACCTGCCTGCCCACGGGAAGTGGTGAAGGAATTCCTTCTTTTGCTTTGCAGAGCGTGCACGGCTTTTGCTTTACCTATTAAACTGTCTTTATCTCAACCCACAAGTTTTCTCATTTTTACTCTCCCAATTCTCTCCCCCATCTCACCTTGGGGGAGTGAGCAAGCGGCTGTGTGGGGCTTAGTTGCTGGCTGCAGTTAAACCACAGCAAGAATTAACATACCCAGGAAGACGAGCTGAATTCCTTGATCAAATGCTTTGCTCTTTAAGTTCCAGCAATTTGCTAATGCCAGAGCCCAGAAGGGAGAACTTCCCAGGGGTGCTATTGGGATCACACCTGCAAAGAAGTTCTATTTCCCTACTTCCAGAACCTTTACTGGTGCTGACGCTGGGGAAAACGAGAAGGATTCAGGTTAATTTTCAGATTTTAGGTTTGTGTCAGATGATTGGCAATGAAAAGAAATACCTTTTTGTAAAAAGTATATTTGTTGAGCTGTTAGGGGATAGAAGTGGAAAAAACATCATATTACACCACTTTTCTGCATAAAAATAAATTTCAAAGATACTTCTACCACATTAAGACTTCTGTTTATTTTATGATGGCTTCAATACGTTAGCATACAAAATCAGCTATTGCAGAAGGAAACACACACCCTCCCACAGAAAAAGCTTTCCAGAGTTCCAATCCTTTGAATATGTTTTAACAAGGGTGAAAAAGAAAACCAAACCAAAAAACCCAAAAACGACCCAGGAGGAAGAGACACAAGATACAATTAAGAACCTTTGAATATTTTGCAAGTCTGGATTTTATACAGTAATTTTTCATATTAGCCAGCAACTACTGTCATTTCTCAAGATGCAAAAAAGCTGCTTTTAGAATGTTAGATAAATACTCATGCACTTGCCCTACGACAACACCCTAAAAACAATAAACATGCCCAGAAGGTTATAAGCTGGAACAGTACAATCCAGTTGCAAGTTCCATTGCTTTGTACAAATATGCAGTATCAGATGTTTGGACAAAAAGTATTTCAGAATAACCACATACCGTGTGTGAGAACTAAGATCTTAATGTGCCTTTGCTGCAAAAGGAATTACACTCTTTAAGACTGTCTGGCTGCCTTAGCAGAAACATCAAATGTGTGCCAAGGACACAGATACACACAAGCACTTTCCACAGATGTACACCACAGAAGTGAACTGTCAGAATGAGAATACTTCAAAATTTTTTCAGCATACTGCATAGAATTCACCCCTGCAAGAACACAACTTTTGGACCAGGATTTAGGGAAATCAGTCTAGAAATCCTTGGCATATAAATATTTTTCCCATTTCCAAATAAAATTTTGAGGTTGAAAAAAGACCTATCTTATAAAACTCTAAACAGCATTTCTATGCCTGATATATTACTCAGGGCAGTTCTTACCAAATTGTATGTCTGTGCCTCTGAAAAGAAAAATAAACAGAACCCATAAAAGAGGCAAGGAATCTACAAATTTTCTGTGCATCTTGACTGGAAGTGAAATATCCAACCAGAGGTTTCTTATCTACCCTAATTAATATACAAATCGATCAATCCTTAACAGTATCATTAGAGGAAGTCATTCTAAAAAATAACTACTTAATACTGCACAAGTCAATATTATAAGATGGTTTTCCTGCAGCAGGAAGTAAGTATTAGTTGTAGATTAATGCTACAAAACTGGAAGTTTTGTTTTCAAGACTACTGCTGATTATTAGAATAAATCAACATGTCTTTTCTGCATAAAAGGAATAAATGTCGGCAGAACTTAACAATCCTAAATTTAGTAGGAATAACTACGCGTAAGGGGACATATCAACTCTAGCAACTAATTGACTATTTTAATTAAGACCGATTTAACTATTTTGAACAGGAAATACTAATCAAGACCTGAACCACCCATAACAAGTAACATCTAGTAAGAGGATTGGGATTCTACATCATAAATTTTAGAGGATCATCCATGAACACACAGCACATATTTAAATTAAGCTATATGCACCGAGTTTGAAGAAATGTGACCCTACTGCACAAGTGCAAAGGGTAGGCTATTTGAAGACAAAAAGTATATTGAACAAAAGCTCAGCTGAAACCGGTCTGCTTTATACACAGAAGGGGTGCTTAACTGCGTAAGGTCCTAGGACTGAATCTCTACATACTTGATTTCTGCTTGAATGTTTTGTTTCTGAATGTTTTGTTTTAGTAACTTTAGACTGAAAACAGATATGAAAGTAAAATAAAACCATTACCTCCCAGTTCCACTCCCACCTGATTGGCGATATATTAATTTTATACACACTGCTGCTGTGTTTTTATATTAAGGCACAGTTGAGTGATTCAGTGGAGGTTTAGTGATTTTTATGGCAACATAAAAGTACAATAACACTGCACAATGAGTTCTAATTAGTACTAATGAACTAAAAAATCTCAACAGGTTGAAGCTTTTTTCATAGTAAATTCAAGCTTAAAAACTATTTGTACTCTTATAAATTAAAAGGATCTTCCAAGTAGAGTAAACAGTAGACAAGGGCAATTCAGAAAAGTAGTTACTCTAAGGAGAAATGTTTGTGTCTGAACATTGCAGAACACAGTTAACTCTTGCTAAATCTCCATGTTCATCAAAAGATACTGAAACAATTTCCAAGCACATATACAAAATAGAAAATCTTAAGGGTCAAGATATGGCACATCATAAGTAGCTGCACTACAGGAACAGAGAAAACATCGGTTTTCTCATGTCTGCACAGGTGCCAACTTGAAGCCAAATAGTCTTCATCTCTGAAAAAACAGAGAAAGTGGCAGGGTTTTTTTCTGGTGCTAATGAACACATCATCTGACACCCAAGTACTGCAGTACTGGGGATCAAAGAGGAGGCTACAGTTTATCTTAAAGGGAGAAAGAAAATGCAATCGAGTTGGATGATAGGTAGGTATTTTGCCATCCCTGGTTGTGTTTAAGCATCGCTTGCATGTGGTGTTGAGTGATATGGTTTAGGGGTGAACTTGCGAGTAGGGTTAATGGTTGGACAAGATGATCCCAAGGGTCTTTTCCAACCTGGATGATTCTGTGATTCTGTGATTGTCAGAAGTTGTACCTCCCTTCAAGCTTGTTTAGCCTCTAAACTGAAGTCTTATCTCCAGCCTCTATCTATATCATGCTCAAGAAGAACAGAACCTAGAGGTGACCAAGCACCTTCAGAATTTGTTTTCTTCAAAACCCGTCCTCAGGAGTGCTGTGGGTGACAGAAGGTGTGGACGGCAAGGAAATCACCTCTGTGAACCCTGAAAATATCGTATAATTTGAGACAAAGAATCCCAAACCTTTGTTTACCAGAAAATGAGCAGGTTTGCATCTGGTACAATTCAACCCAGATTCCTTTGGGATGCTTCCTAATGCAGCATCCCCAATAAGGTTCCTTTTCTAGTAGCATCTACCATCAGACACCAGGGCTTGTCCCGAATACCTTCCTATCTATAATTTCCCACAAGAAAACACTCTCTCTTCCTCCTCAGCACAACCCTTTTCTCACCAACCAAAGCAGACAAAGATTTCAGATTCCTCCAGCCTACCTTTCTCTTGTAAAGTAGCATCCTAAAACTTCTGTCACACTTTCATCAACACCTAAAGAACTTTCTCCTCTAAGAACACACTCACATGAGATTTATTAGAGAAAATTTAGTCTCTCCATATGCACATGTGATGTTTTAACACCACCTTTCCTAGGTATAGCTGTTAAGTCTAATTAAGCTTACTCTAGTCTCATTAAATCTTTCTCTAACAGCACAAACTTTATGCATCATTTGTCACACCAGTTGCTTCTTGCAGCTGTAGTTCTCAAACGTTCGTGAACCAATCCCCACGATACTGATTTTGGAACACAAATAGTCTAATTCCTATTTGAATATAGTTCCCGTGCCCTGATGTCCTACTTCTATTGTAGAAACTTTATCGTATGTGTTAAATAGCTCTTATACACTCTTGCACAGAATATTTCTCACCAGCTCTGGCCAGACAGATTTAGCTTTTTTTTCTGTCAAAATCATACTAAGAAATTTTAAAGCTCTCTAGAGCTTTACTCAAAACTTAGCAAATAACATTATTTTCCTCCTAAGTTTCCCCCTTCCATTATACCCAGAATTAGTCCTTTCTATTTCATTGCCAAGTCACTAACAGTGACTCTTCTATTACAAAACCTCTCTGCATTTCCCTTTTATTTTCTCTTTTCCCAGCCCAGTCCTTATTTTTCCTTCTGTTTACAAGACCTCCTGGCTTCTTAACATCACAGATGTACATCCACGAAAATTCACACCTCTAATTCTATTTAAGAAGCATACCACATACTCTGAAGGTGAAAAGCAACAAGTATGTTATAGGTCTTAAAGCTTATGAATTTTACAAGAAAATACACAAATCAATACATATCTGAATACATAAAAAACGAGTAAGAAAAGCACTGATAATGCATGACATGAAGGGGAGCAGCTAATAAAGGTCTTGTCGCCCATCACAAAGCTGGTAGCCAGAGCAATTAAACTTAAATTAAATCTAGTTTGCTTCTGGAACTAAAGTTCCAACTTCAACACAGAATGCTTCCTTTTCTGAATGCTGCCTTGGCCCATTTGGCTGTGGTGTCTAGGCAGTGGACACTGGACACAAAGTCACATCATCACACAAGGAAGGAGACTTCACGACCCTCCTGCAACATCACCGTTCCCTGTTCTTACACAGGCTGGTACAGGGGGACACGAGGGAAATCCCTGCTGGCACGAAGGACACCATCTCAGTGTTGCTGCCTTGAGGTAACACATTTAATTTGCTGCTTGCAGATCAAATCAGGGGATACTGAGAGGACACAAGTAGTTTGCTTCTACTTCGTAGTTACTCCTCTCCAAGTCACAGTTACGATCTCTGATTAGCCCTTTAAGACACTGTTTCCATCAGCTCAGTATGTATCTTTTAGTGCATAACCCCCTGCACAGCTCATCAGACTGTCTCTCTTCTCCAGAGTACTCTTCATAAGTGAGACCCTTTTATCTATAATCATTTAACTATCATATTTTCTCAGCAATGATTTTGACATCCATATAAGGAGAGTAGAAATTGAAAGCAATTTTCAACGGATGAATCATTAGGATTCATCCCCAAATGGAAAAACAGGAGTCTGGGTGACAGCCGTTTAGGCAGGAGAGGACTGGCTATGAAATGCCAAGTCTGAGTTTGGAAAATTTCTTGAGTATCCAGTATGTACAAAATGAATTGGTCCAAAAGAATAATTACTCAAACCCAGAGTAAGGAAAAAATCCCACACTAAATCCTCATCATTTCTGCTCATCTTACTTTTCCATGTTTGTTAACTGTTTTCTTTTTCAGTAGTCCACCTTAATTAAATTTTTATTTGTCTCTATAATATTGTAGCAAACTCTCTAAAGTGTAGTCTCCAAGAACACAACAGGAATCTCTGCGTGAAGACCGTCGCATACAAACGTCCATCACCACCCCTTACCCTTCAGAGAAACTCCCTCATGCTTGTCCACAGTCACTGCACTAGTCATCATTTTACCGCTGATTCAGCTGACTAATACTCTCCCAAAATGCAATCTTTGACAAGAATAGAGCAGAAGGCTGTATGACTAATATCCCTGACCTACTTAATCTCCTTGTTTTTTTCCCTGTTCCATCTCTGTTGCAGCCTGATGGTGTAATTTGACAGGAATCTGCTAACTGTGTTTCTTAACTGATAACTGAGAGAGTAGGCTGCAAAATACTTTAACTGTATAAGCTTTCTTCCTTAGAGCTTACAGTGCTCCTTTCTCCAGGAAAATGCTGCATGAAACTAAGTAATCTTAAAGCCAATATTTGTTTGAGACTATAGATACACAAACGAACTGGATTTAAATGAAATATAAGAAGTTCAGGCCTTCTGCCCCTCACACATTTAGACAGAATCATTCAGATGCCAACAGGAACCAGTAATAAAGGAAGAATTACACCCCTTGCAAATATTTTCAAACTGCCAAAGCGTAGGTGTAGTGCAACAAGAGCCATGAAGGTCAAGGGCAAGGAAGTAATTTCCTAGGTTTAGATGTTTAGGACTCCAGTCATACAGTCAAATATCAACCGAACATGTTGACTTTTTTGTTGTTTTTTGAGATAGGATCATTAATCTTTTATTAAGATTAAAAAAAAAAAGAGTGAAGAGAACAAATATCTCAGCATTTAACAATAATTTGAGAGGCCTGATGAACTGTAAAGACTTCTGGAAGAATAATAGGAGAGTTTCTGTCTCTCACTGTGTGAAGCCCTGTAAAACAAGTGGCTGGCAAATTGCTGATGTGCAGTGTGGCTGCATCTCACACTTTGTTCTCAGCTGGTTTTGCAGATATCCCAACAAGCTAGTCTCTTCATTAGAAAGCCAGGACAATTTTATAGCTTGCTGAAGATAAGGAAAAACAGTCTCAAAACTGCTAATACAGGCAGAACTGCCAATTGCCAACTATTTCATCAGGAAACAGCAGCGACAGAAACGCATTCCACAGGAGAAAGAGGAAGCAATGAGTTTAGGGAGGCAATGTAACATGTGAAAGAGTAAATGAAGGACCAGATAGAAGCTATAAATGGATGAAAACAAGTCTTGTAAAAGCATCACTTTTCCAAGAAAAATGCAGTGCAACTGGAAGAATGAGAGAGAGAGAGACTAACACAATCTGTATTCCCAAGACTTGTAGATTTCTTTCTGCAAAGGGCTGCGCCACCTTGGTTTCTTTGGGCCAAATGACTGAGGATATCCTCTAACACATGTTCAGAACAGCTCTGGTTTGTTGCTTGAGGACAGCTGTTTTCCATCCACTCTGAAGAATCCAATACACATATTTCAGCAAACAAACGAAAACTTTATGTTTTCCTCTTTCACCAAAAAGAAATACAGAGTATTCGGTCTATGAAAGTATCTTTTTAACATATCTCTAGTTAAAATACTGAGTCATGAGTAAGTACCATCCTTTTAATGCTTAGAGAAGTAAGCATTTGTAGCATGTAAAGTCTTTTCCTCAACTATTTCAAAACATTTTAGATGTTTAAGCAGTAAATACAAATGATAGTGCTACCGGCAAACTAGGTCGCATGCATGACTTTGATTTCATCAAAAGTAGCAGCAAAAACAAGGGCAAAATCCAAACATCTCAAGTCCACCCTATCCAGCGTAACACACTGTGAAACAATCTGCATGATCAACACGTAATACGATTTGACGTACTTGTTTCAACAGCACAAATTGTCTCTGAGGATCAAAGATGTTAGCATCACCTTACCACTCTGCTACAATTCATCTTGATTCAGGGGATTAAACACCATGAGTTCGGACTGTTTAATCAACCTTTGTTAAAAGGTATCTATCTAGGAGATAAAAAAAAAATAAAAAGGAATGGGAAATGGTTGAAATATTTAAAACACTAGTGCATTTTTAAAACATATTCCATTATCTTATTGTTGGGGAGGATTTGCACAGGGTACCCCTCCTGTCATCAGAAGACATTTGACAAAAAGGTATTAAAAATGATGAAAATTGTGCTTTCCAAGGAAACACCAAATTAACTTGGATGAAGCAAAACTCTTAAATATGAGCTTGCCTCATCTCAATCAGTTAGATAAGAAAAAAAAATAGAAAGCAGCTTTTGTCTGTGTTGGTGATGCCTATTTCCTTATGCTGAAACACCAGCATAGCCTGAAACTGTTTTTCAGCTAAGAAATTCATAGAACTGTTGCAAAAAGAAAAGCTAGGTATGTCAGCTAGAAAATGTGAGGAAAAGAAGATAAATGACAGGGCAAAATAAGACCAGGTAATATAACGACACAAGGGAGAGTAGGATCTATCTTTCTTTGGCCAAATCAAACCTAATTTCTAACATTCCATTTTTTTTCCCCACTTCTCAGGATTTTACTACGTTCCCATTTACCAGTCACAAAACCAACATATGCTTGCATAACATCAATAAACCTTTTAGTATAAACTGATACACTAGTTGTCATCCACCTCTACCTGCTAATTTTTATTATCATGTAAAACTAAAATATTTTATGGGGTTTTGTCATTTTTGAGTAACCATGTTTCTAATTGGTGCAGGTCCCTGCGAGGCCCCCTCTACTACAATGTGTATGCAAATGCCACACAAGAGATGTTTTTAAAACATAAAATTCCTTCTTCTCCCTCTACTTCGAACATCAGTCTTAAAGCTGTTTAACAATAGGTGGGTTCATTGATTTGTGTTGTGAGAGCACTCAGGAGAAATTGAAGGCTTGGATGGTATTCATATGAATAAAGTTACATTTGCAAGTGCTGCTCTTTTCTCTGTCATGGAGTGTTTGCCCGAAGGACAGTTATTATTTTCTAAGCTGTTTGCAAGCCACCAAAAAGAAGTTATAAAAGATCATCTTCAATATTTTGTTCCAAGCGTTAAGAAGATGTTTACACCAAAGGACAGACAAAAGAAAATACAACTATAAGCACAGTCAAGGGGCCTGCTGTCTGTGGTAATCTCCTTTGCAACAGTTTCTCTACCTGTAAAACCTGAGCAGTGTCACTGATTTTCATTGTAAATCATAACCTCCTGAAACACAGGATACTAGAAAAAGATGGTGTTACCATTGCAGCATCTAAAACTAAGCATACAATGGATCCTAAAGCTTAGGGGAGAGAAATCAAATTTGCACTGCTTGATGTTAGCAATATAGTAAAACATATATTTTAGAATTTAATAAATGCTGGATTTAGATTTTCTACAGAACTCTATCACTGTATGAGAAGTAAAAATAAATGAGTTGACCACTGTATTTTTACAATCCAGCAAAGTGCAAAAATAAACTACGTTCAAATAAGTAAGACAGCACCTGAAATTATGGAAAGCACATTTTTTACAAACTGCTGTCAGTTTTGATAGTTACCAGCCTATAACTAAAAATTATGCTATATATTTGTAATTATATTAACTATAGTTACTAGTAGTTATACTAACTGCTCGGATAACCTGAGAGAGTGTTTATCTGTTCTCCCAGTAAGTGGACTATGTCAAATTTGTTTGGCAAGCAGTTTGAAGCTAAAGATAACTACAACTAGAGATATTAATTTACTGAGAATACTATTTATATAATATAATTTATATTAGTAAGAGCTGAAGTTATCTGGTCCAGATGTAATATGTGTTTGGATATGGGCTGAAACAATCACAGAGCCATTAGCTGCTGCTGTGAGATTCGGGAAGACCAGACGGTTTAGCTTCTGTTCCTGGAAAAGTACTGGAACAAATAATGAAACACTATTTATAAGCTGTTATACAAACACAAAAAAAGATTAGTAACTGTCAACACAAGACAATCTTAATTCCTCTCCTGATAGAGAAAGAGACCTCAAAGATAGGAACTTTATGGGGAATACTGCATCTCATCTTTACAATACTCTCAGCACCGCGTTTTATAAATGAGTCTTGGAAACATGGACTAAAAAAGAAATTACGAAAAGATATGTGTCAACTTGGCTGGACCCCTGCATCAACTGAAAGTAATTTATATCAGAATTTATCAGCTGGAGTTGTTCATGTATCTGTCCTGGATCTGGTATACTTATTATAATCACAAAAGATAAAAGTAATAGTATAGAGATAATTATTATTTTGGCAAGTAATAACTAGTTGTAAACATACAAAATGTAAAAGTCAAAATGATTGTGGAAATGAGGTATACCATTCAAAAATAATTCAACAACACCTGAATTCAGGTACCTCTCAGCTGAAGAAGTGTATCTTAGTTTAAGAACCGTATCTTAAAAAGTATGTGGATCATTTGGTATGAGTGCTGAGTAAAGCAATGAAAAAAACAGCACCTAAATGGAAAGTGTAAACTTTAAAAAAAAAAAAAAAGGTTGGATTTTTTTTTTTACATAGAAAAGAAGGTTAAGTGGAAGTATAAACACAGTGTTCAAATAAAATCCTACCACTGCAAGAGTCATGATCTATTTTCTGTAATGGTAGTGGCTATGACAAGAAGGAACAAGCCCAGATTGCAATAAGAATAACCAATAGGTAGTACCCTGGGCAAAATCTTCCCGACATTGAGGGTTGTGAAGCACTGAAAGGGATTGCCTGGAAAGAATGGAGTTTGACAAGAATCCTCCAAGAACTAGGTTGACAAAAACCTGGTAAGAACAGCATAGCTGCAGCTCATCCTGACTGGAGCAGCAGGGTGTATAAGATGGCTTCAGTGGCCCCCTCCTATTTTACATTTCTACAAAACGTAAAGACCATGCTGAAATAAAGGAATTGATTCTAAGAAGTCTTCGTTTTCATTCCCCCATTCCTCAATCTCTCTCCCAGCTTTTCTGCCTCTGCTTCTTCCAGTTACTTAAAAACATTAAGGAGAAGAAAAAACACACTCAGAAATATAAGATCATAAAATAGTAAAAAGTAGAGAGAGGGCAAAGTAAGTGCCATTGGCTTAAAGTGCATGATGCTGAGAGATGCAAGAGGAGAGATAAGGACAGAGAACAAGAAGGTGGGTGTCTGAGTCCTACTCCCAGCCTGTTGCAGAAGCTGGGAAATGACGGCAGACACTTGGCACAGACGAGAGGCCACTTCTGAGAAGCATAGCTTTACTTTCTGTATGCCTCTGTATCTCTCTGGAAAACATGTATGCTCATTCTTGTGTAAGGAGGGCCCACTTACAACTGGTGAGAGTAGATGTTTCCTTCTTATATTTTTGGTGGAAAGGTATCCTAGCAGAGTTTGCGGTATTAATACTAGCACATAGTTAGGAACTAAGATATCATTTGAACAGCCTGTTCTCACAGAGACATTGATTTTCTCCCCCTTCCTTTTTCTTTTTTTTTTTTTTTAATAACATCCAATCAGCTACTGCTGTCGCTTTTCATATCCCTAAACACGATTTTTAGAACAAAATTAATAAAAACAGAAGAGCATACTAGAACTGAGAAACTCAATCTATTCATATGAAATGCATTTTCTAGACTAGTCCCTTGAAAAGTGACAGAAAATCACATTTAGAAAATTTAGCTATACTTTGCTCCAATACATTTCAGCCTACACCAACCGTATAGAAATACGGCACCTGGTGTGAGACGTACGTCTTTACTCGGCCTAAGGCAATTACAAATTCTTGTCTTCACATTTAAGGCTCTTCATCATGTATCTCTGCCTTACTTGAAATTTTTCATTCAGTAGAGAAATGTCACTTCAAAACCTCTATCCAGGCAATAATGGCAGTCTGTATCTGCTCACAACATTTTGTTAACAGTCACCATTGAGCTTCCTTCTATACTAGGCTGGAAACATCTGTTCCCAGCCTTCAACTTGCCTCCTTCAAAAACCTGTTTAAAAGTTTACCCATATATAAAGAAAAAAGGCTGTAGGCAGACTAAGATACCTCCAAATAGGCTAGTAAATCCTTCTCTTTGTATTGTTTCCATGATCGTATATTGTCTGTTTGTTTGTATGCTCTTTGGATAACAAAGTGGAAGTTGATTTTCAAATATATACATGTGTACGTATTTGTGTGTGTGTAAAGATTTTCAGAAATTACTACAGATTTTAGGCTTGATCACTACAGATTTCAGGCTTGATCATTACATTCACAACTTTCTGAGCTCTCCAGCTGATGACAATTCTTTGAAAAACTCTTTTAGTGAATATAATGGGCAAGCACTGTAAAGCAAGATAAGTCCTTCACAAACATACAGCCAGGTGTGAGGTGGTAGATGGCAAAAGCCCAGATGTTTTGTGGATTTTCAGTTTCATTGCTCCTGTTCCCCAGCAGCATGCTGCAATGACTGAACCTGCTTTAAAAAGATGCTTGATGTTAATGGAGCTATCACAATGCTTACTCCTGAGGCATAACTTTTCTTCACACATCTCTTGGAAGTGGTTTCTCTGTAATCCCTCACTGCATTACTGCAGCCTAGAGTATAAGGAAAGGTCATGCTAAGCTTTCACCAAAGTCACTGCAAGTAAGCAAGTTCTTCCCCAATAGAATGAGAAATGCAATGAGAAAACAAGTAGTCGTAGTCTCCTCACTATTTTCTAAGCAGGAATTAAAATGAAAGAACAATGGATATGCTTAATTTTAGAGTAGTTTTCATTACAGAAAAAAAATCACGGTGCATGAGTCTAAATGAAGACAGATTAAATGAGGTGTAACTGAAACAACTGTAATATTGAATTTACAAACACTACACAACTATCACCTCTTGAAGGAGTTCAACTGTTTACCATTCAATTTCTCTGTATGCTCAAAACACTCAAGTGGCAAGATGGCAAGAGACATTAGCAGCAATGTAGATATAACTAAAGTTACAAACTACGAAGAGAGCTCACTTAAGTCATCTCAGCTGTGTTCTTCATAATCATACCAAAGGTCAAATCCTGCATTGATTTTCAACATTAGAAGTTTTCTAAGTATAAAAATAGATGTCAGAGCAGAATGTCAGTGCTAGGAGTACCACAGAAGAAACAGTAAAAATTGATTTTCACAGATCAAGTAATTTTTTGGGTGTGACACTAAATTAAAATAGATCTGAATCTTCTTCATGGCAAATGTACCACTATTGTATACAAACCTCCAAACACACCAGGACAATTGACAGAAGCTTGTTTTCCTGACAACAGCCCAACATTACATTCAAGACTGTGCGTTATCTTTAGCCAGCTGCATCCTAAAAGCGATGGTTAAGCAGTCAAAGGTGGGTTGTGCAGCACAGAGATAAATAATTATACCTTGTACTTCTAATGTTCAGTGCTTTACCTGGGGCATTATCAGCCACCATCCCACCGACTTGAACAGGACCTATGTAGCTAAAATCCTCTGGCTGTCACTTTGAAAAATTAAGTAAAAAGTTTCCTAGGTAAGTATTTTAGAAATACCTACAGAAACACAGCAGGGCTAGATCCTTGGTCTGTGCAAATAGGACCGACAATTTCTTTTTAAGTAGTTAGCTTCATCTTTTGGCAGAAGCTCCAATTTATTTATTTTTTTGCATTGCAAAAACTACTTAATAGATACATTGTCTATGTCTTCTGTTCACAGATGCAGAGGTCGCTTTCCGATGGTGAGTAAACAGTATTCCTGATATAGCTGTAGGAACAGCTTTCGTGGACAGGAAATGTTTGTCATTGTGGAAATAATGAGGAGAGGCAGCAAAACATGGAGTAAGAGTCCACAGGAAGCCAAGAGCCATCCAGCTCAAGCCACCAAGGAATCACAGACCAGAACCGCTGAAAAGTGATCATAGATGGCCTTATTTCAGTTCTCAAAAATACTACGGGCCACAAACTGGGCAGACAACAGCTCTGGTTATGATATGATACTGTTTATCCCTAGAGTTGGTTCTGCCAGAGCAGTGATAATGGAGGTTTTGGAGAAACAGACACTTTCCACTCTGGAAAAAGCAGATCTCCAAGACCATCACTACAGGTTAAAGTTCTTGATTCTATGTTTTCACAGCTCCATACAGGCTCCTTCTTTAAACTGTATATTAAAGAAATTCCAAGAGCTATGCAGAATGCAGGAAGCTTCATGACTATAAGAAGGAAATACAACAGGTGAACAGTTGCCAGTGGCACAGGCTTCTTTAAAGCAATAATACATGGTGGGATTTTGTTTCTTGTATTTGAGATTTTTTTTAAGAGTAAGAAAATTCTCAGACATATGTGACTTTCTTTTTAAGCGTAATAAAGGTACGAGAATTTCAAACTAGAGAACAATAAAAATTAAGAGGACAGGTGTAGACAACGCATGCTACTGTAGAATGCAGACACTGATCATTGCTGTGGTTCATCTCATGGATTACTATCAGTTCATTTATCTGCAGCTGCCATTACAAACCAGTGACTTTAGGTCCATTGCCTCGATTAGCATCATTCTATGAATCTGGGCCAGTAAGTGTGTGTTGGAACAAGGCAACCAGCAGCACCCATATTCAAGGTGCTGAAATGTTTTGGAGGTATAAAACTGTTCATAGGTACAGCTGGGGACCAGCAAATACTGATTGTATTAAACACATCCATTGTGCAAAGGAGTGTTTTAGAAAATAAGACTGCATTAAACTTCTCTGCATGATGCACTATGGCATCAGAACCAGGTTTGTGCCTTCTGCTGACTGCTAGTGTGCTGCTTCATCTTGCCGTCATTTCATGTCCTTAACCATGGAAGGAATATCCTGAAAGTTTTTTTCTTTGTAGCATACCAAACCTGTAAGGGCTGGACCACGTCACTGATGCACAACAAACAAAAAATACATCTTTAAAGACCAAAGTTCCTGAAAGTTTTGCCTAGCTTGCAGAAATAGAGCTGGGATGACACTTAGGAACACAGGCCGAAGATTTTTCTGATACACAGAAACTTCAGAGGTACTATATGTAGTAAGAATCGTGTGTCACTAAAGGAATACAGCTCCTCACTTGGAATATAATTTAAAACATATTTCCAGTGCACCAAAAAATGGCATATTGTTTTCATTAGAGAGAAATAAGCTATCATGTTTGCCTTATGTTTCTTTCATAATATTTGCATTACAAATTTTTCAGAGTTTACATTTGGAACCATACAAATTACAGCACCTGTTTCTTCCCTACAGATGAACAAATGTGCAGGAGGGATTTATGTTGCTCTGAGAGAAAAGAGGGAACCAATTCTTTTTAGCACTTCAAACCGCAACCAAGCCTTGGTTTGCTTTGGAGTGAAGGAAAATCAGCGAGATGCAAGGCACAAATCATTTTCTTCATTATTTCTGTTTGCTTGGTCTGTTTCTTTCATCTGATCTTCTTTTCTGACTTTCCTTGAGACAAAGCATGATTATGTGTTAGCACTGCAGCAACACTACTGGGAGCTAAAAGGACTGTAAGCATGATAATGCAGATGATCAGAAACTTTAAATGGAAGAACTTTCTTAATCAGTTAGAAAAAAAAAAATAAAATCAAAGAGCTATTTACTCCTGTAATTTGTTCCTCCTCTTTTCCTTTTCTCCACTCAAGCCTGTAGAGTTGACTGGCATAGGGATTCATTATTCCTCCCCTTCTAATAAAAGATCCTGAAAAATGGCATCATGCTACTTGAAAACAACATAGCACGGTTGGTTTACACCAGACACAGAACTGATCTTTTAATTTGACATTTGCAGTGCTGTCCTTATTATCATGCGTGGACAGTCAAGAAATGCCCACATACATGTTGTAAGTAATTTTGTACTTTGGTTTTCTTATGTAAACTCTTTAAACATCCCACATGAAAACTTAAAGCCTTACTTCAGGCACAAACTCAATTTAGTAATTAAAAGCAAATATTAAGTAGAAATTTTGCTATAAAAGCATTAGGGAAAATGGTAGTTACATAACTAAGTAATGATAAAATTTGCCCTAACAGATGCAAATATTGTATTGGACAGACTGTCTTTCAGTATAAATCAGCATAACTTTTTCGATTGCACTACACTTAAAATGAGCTATCTGGTTAAGAGGAAAAGCACAATCATAAATGGATCTTTGGCTTGCAGTAAGTCCACACCTCAACCGTGAATGCCCATGTAGAGTCCCAAAACCAGAATTTGATCTCCTTTGTGTATCTTACTGACTTCTCAAGGGTCAGTAGTTCCAGGATTTTGTAATCTAGGTATTGCATCCAGACTTTTCTATTTAATAGTTAGCTACGAACCTTTCTCCTAAATTCTTTAGGTATCAATATCATCACATACATTGAGTTACACAAATATAATACACTAAGTGGAGGGGGGAAAAAAACAAACAAGAAAATCCCACAAAACAAACAGAAAAGTAAAAAATCAACTGATTTTGGTTACGTTAAGCCTTTAGTTGATATACTGGGAGAAATCGTTCACAATCATTGTCTCTAATAATCTCTCTCATGTAGTCTCCATTCTGTATTTCTTTTCAGGCTTAAGGGCCTTAGTCTCTCCTCATAGGAAAGCTGCTCTATTTTTCTACTTCATCCTTTTTTTGTCCTTCTCTGTAGAGTGTACTGTTTCTTCTTCTGCTTTATTCAGGCTTTGATGGGATGATCAAAACTGAATGAAAACTCAGAAAGTACATGCACCCTATAAGGACATAATGTGATACTATTTTTTTTTTCCTGTAGCAATTACCTAAATAACATTAATGTTCTAATCAATCTGTTGGGCCTCTGACAACTTTGGGGCAAGCGAGCTAATGTTTTCGGAAAACTCTGTAAGAGGCAAGTCTAAATGTTGGGGCCAAAGGAGGCACTCCCTAGCTCTACGGTGTTGGTGAGAATCCTCACAACATCTCAGCTATGTACACAAACAAGATCTAGGTACACACCTTTGCCTCTCAAAACAAACATGTGCTTAAGCAGGAAAGCAGAGAAACTGTGCTCCATTAAGTCCCTCCATCTGCACTCTTGAAGAACCAGAGCCCTAAGCACAGTACAGAGCAGAGCTTTGCTACAATTGATGCAAAAACAGGTCTCCATCATCACGTCTCTGGGTGTGAATAGCTGATTTACAGCTATTGCTGTATTTACATATATATATATATATATATATACACACACACAGAGAGAGGTTATTTTTTCACCTGAATATGTTTATTTGCACTTAGTGAAATGAATTTCATCCTTCATTTTATGGCTTAGTCTCAGTATTACGATCCTTCAGATCTGGCCCCATGCACATTTTCATCCAAATACACAATATTATTTGAGGTGTCAGTTCCATCATTTTGTACACAAATTATAATACTCTCAGCACCATGAAGGAAACCCAAGGCAATGATCCAGCAAACAGATCTGCAGAATTGAAGGCAACGTACTCTGTACAGACACAAAGATATGCCTACGTTGAACTTATTTCAGCATCTTGTGTTAAAAGCTGCCTCTTTGATTACACAGTATATTGGTTCTTTAATATTAGTATTACTTATTTGATACATTTACCGATTTTCATTCAGATGAAAGTGAAGCCACACTGTTGGATAGTTGTACTTGAAAGTATTAGCATTAGGTAATAGTTAAAATAACTGTCAATTAGGGAACCTGAAGCAATCAGCCAAGAGACACACGAATTAGACAACCTTTTCCCAAAAGGCTCACAGAATTTCATCTCATGGGATGACTTGTTATATGGGGGCCACAGTTTCTAATCTAGTCAACTCTGCATCAACCTCTGTGCTAAGTATATCTACTGGAAACACATCCAATGTTGATTGGAAGATTGCAAGTGACAGACAGCCCACTACAGCTGTAGGTACACTGTTCTTCTGATTAATTACCCTCACTTTTAAAAGCTTATATCTATTCTTAGACCTGATTATCTTGCTTCAGCTTCTAGCCACTAGGATGCCTTTTTTTACTGGATTAAATAACAAGTTACAAAGAAAAGACAAGGCACAGATAGATTCTAAGGGAGTTGGCAGGACAAGCAGAAAATGAGGCATGCTCTTCTCCTCACTTTGCCGCTTATACTTCCAGGCTTTCCTTTTAGCTATCACCCACTGCAAAGAACACTCCCCACATCAGCTACCTCCATACAGGTTCCCTGTCTCAGTCCCCAAACCTACTGTCAGAATGTCTATGTTTACTTCCCTGCTGCATTTCTGCTTACATCCAGTAAACTACTTTCCAGCTCTTAAAAGAGGAATTGCAAAGAAGTAGCTAAATTATTTCAGTGAGGCCAATGGAATGACCTGATAGAGAGCCCAACACCCGGTACGGTACATTGGCAACTGTGTGCTGTTGTATTTTTCTCATTTCCCTGAGAAGTCTTTACCTGAGGAACAGCAAGCCATGTCCTCAATTCAGGTCGAGTACACCTATATGCCCAGCCATGTCTCCAGTCTTGGGCTCTGAAAATCTCCCACAGCAAACTTGTCATTACACACAACCCAGTTAATAACACCAGAGTTACAGCTAGAGAGGTATCGAAATTCCAAGGAAGAAAAACACAAATCTGCTAGCTTGTCAAATTGAAGTGTTACAGTGATAGTATAACATAGCCTATGCTCATCTACAAATACATCTTTTGCTATCTGTGGTGCTTCAGAGATTCATGAATTACTGGGATCTTGCTTGTGTTAGTGAGTTTGATTTGTTTGCTGCCTGACAGGATAGGAACAGCAGTTCACTGGCAGGAATCAAGCCCTTCAGATCTGCACCACCGAGTGAAATGACAAAGCACGAGCTGTAGTCATGCGAGGAGGCGACTGGAAGAGACTACCCCAGTGACAAATTAAAGTAGCAGTCATGACAGAAGCGCAGTGGAGGCTGCAGAAGGTAACTGTTCACTTGTTACTTCGGTACTAAATAGCATGACCTTTACAACCCCACCTGTGTGTTCAGAAGACAGAGGTAAAACAGCTGAGGGACTTTGCTGGCTTCTGCAGGCAGATTTCTGCCAGTTTTGGATGCCAGAAGAAGTGTGCATCCAGAAAGAATTTAGTAAATGATGCGTGACTTGGATCTATACCATACTAAGCAATATCCCAAGCTGCCAATAAAAGAGAGCATTCAGGTGTCAGGATTCGTATTTGTGCGGTGCTGTGACTCAGCCAAATTCACTTAACAGTGATGGAGCACTGCACCAAAAAAAGCCGTTACCAATACTCCAGAGCTAATTCGGGTATCTTGAGACACCACCTTATTTTGTAGCATAGCAATATACCCATAAAGCTCACAGTAAAGAAAAAAAAAATCAAATTTACAAAATAAAGCATAATGCTGAAATACTAAGATACCATAAGAAGATTCCTTGATGTGTTATATCAAGAACCAGAGAAGTCATTCTGCATGCACTGAACAGCACTGGACTCAGAAATAGTGCCTCAGTACATTTTCTGACAGGAATGAATCACAATAGAGCATTCGACAGCAGTAACCAAGTGCACATTGGTTTTAAAATTCATTAAGGAATGTCTGAGGTATTAACAAGTCTCCAAGGCAGCTTCTGAACAGGTTGCAAATTAACATGCTCAGACTACTGAGCTCCTTACCACTTTGGATTCTTCATTGACTAGTTGGAGCTAGAATTATATCCTGTCTTCATTTTCCAATTGTTCTAATATCTGCATCTGATCTCTTACTTCTCTGACACAAATGGAATAGTACTGTTATACTTGGCATTCTTCAGACAACCACTGAAACCTATTCAAGTGCATAAATACGTGCACTGTATCCATATGTACATATCCACTTAATAAATACATGTATGTGTTAGTAGCATGTTTCCAAGACATCACAGGAGCATTTAAAAGTCAGGAACTGACAACATGGATACTAAGAGACCGCAGATATTTATAACTGAGTCAAAATTCAGGATGGGATTAGAGGCCTGGAGAGGGGAGGGCGGAATAGACATGCAGCAAAAGGCACACCCTACACTAGGTTTTTGTCCAGAACGAATACAGAAATCTTAAAAAAAGAAAACAAAAAACCCACACAATCACCCCCCACAAGATCGAGATATTAACTTAGGAAAAAAAAAAGATAGCACACACAGTACTTCTCGAAAATATCTGCATAGTTTTGAGGGATTCCACAAGGGCTCTGCACAAGGCAGAGACCTTGAATAGAAAGTATGAGTTTAAAGAGTTAATATTTGGTAAAACTGTAAGCAGCTGAAGACAAAAGCCTATAAAAGTGTCAGGCATCTCAATAGGCAGCAATATAAGTACCACCCATAATAAATGAGGGAGGGACAGAAAATGAAAGTATAAACAAATTAACCATAGCCTAGAAACCTCAAACAAGTGTCTCGCTTCACTGAAAATAAGATTTTTCTTGCTAACAAGTACAGGGTTTTTACATGACATATTGAGAAGTATATTTCTTTGCAGTGTTGGTCTATCTCAGAGGTATTGTAAGTAAAGAACCACGTAATGTGGCTGTTACTATGGAAACTACTCCTTCTCTAAGGAAAATCAGAAGGTATAAGTCAAGTAAAATCCCAAATAATTTCTTGTGACATAGGTTGGACATGTTGTTAAACTGCACCCGTAACTTATTTCATCCCATTTCTGTCAATTCTTTCCTAGCTCTACATGTTTCACAGAGAAACCAGCAACACTAATTTTTCCCCACATTAATTGAAGTAATATATCCTGGGTATGCAGTACAAACTTCTTCACCTCAGCAGTAAATGCAGAACAGACTAAGATGGGCTGTGAGGCTGTCACTGCTACAAGACGTGCTTTCTTCAGCCAAGAATCTGTCTCATCAGCTGAGAACCAGTGAGGTGGGACACAGCTTCCTGAGGGCATAACTTTCCACCTTCCGTGCTGAGCAAATCAAGAAAAATAGCCAAAATAAAACACTATGTCAAGTACAATGCAATTTGTTTGTTTGTTTTCCATAAATAAAAATAATTCTATGCAGACAGATAACTCTCTATGGTAAGTGTAAGAACACTCAGGAAAACAGAAGAGAGATTTAGAGAACAAATTGCCAAGATTTGCTGTTACAAATTCCTCTCTCTTGCAAATGTTAATGGATGTTACCTGCTAACAACTCCTTTACCCTTCCCTTACCTCTCTCTAAAACTAAGTCTTCAACATCCAGAAAGTCTCTCCAAAGAAATCCAGATGATTAAATGTCAAAAAAGCTGTAACGTTCAGCCTCTGTTCCAGCACTATTCCCTGAGCCAGGTCTACAGACTACCAAATGTTCTTCCCTTACTCAGTTTGTCAACCCATTTTACCAACTCTCCATTTCCAAAACCAGCTTTTCTTCACTAAACTTGGTGTCATCACAGAGCTTACTGCAGATCTGCTCCTTATTGCATATGTTCAGTTGAAGAATAGAGCCTGGGTAGCTTGCCATCACACTTCCTGCAAAGAATTTTGGTTTTACAGATCCTTCTAATCTTTCTCTTTCTCACTCATAAGCACATAAAGCCTTTGCATGACAAAACATGAAGATGTGGGTTGAGATGCCACATGGCTTGACACAGCAGAGGACAATAAATTTCAGGAAAATAAACCAAAACACACTTTTTTCTCTAGTCCCAACATAAAAGTAATTAAAAGCTGTAGGTATGAAGCTGACTGCCCCCTTTCCTAGTAGGTCTGTAAATGTGCATTTATACTTAGTATAAATGTGACAGCAGAAATTTAAATCTGAACTCTACCCACAGCCAATAAATCTTACATTAGTCTTTTACTTAATACGAATGACACCTCATACAATGCCTCTGTGACCCAGAAAGGAAGAAGATTAAGGAATCACAGGGAATTTCAAACCCACTGCTGCCTCTCTATATGAAAATCGAAGTATAAGCATTGCCTTTTTTTCCGTGTAATGATTATGTTCAGCTAACTGGGAGGGAGGCACAAACTCTCCCAGGTAGTTTTGGCGACCACCTACGGTATCAAGCGTCTATTACTGCTCAGTACCTGGAAAGCTACTTGCAGCATGTTAAAAAAAAAAAAAACCACACCAAACAAACAAAAAACACACCCCAAAAATAGAAAAAAATACCAAAGAAAATGGTTGAGCAAATTTGAATAATACATAAGTTGAAAGAAATTGTCATCTGCTAGAAACTTTCAGCACAAACAAAAAAGGGGCTTCAGTAACTCATCAAATCTTCACCATGAATTATTCACTTAGTTTTACTACTAAGGCTTCCATGTGCTTCAAGTCACGCAAATCTGATGGAGAGATATAAACCTGGGAATCGGGGTTGTGAAGGTCCTGCCTGCTCTTATATTTTCTAAGAGAGTAAATGAAGTTAGAATAATTATATTTTTCTATTTTTATCTTGGCTATTAATCTCTTGGCTGGATTACTGAGGGATGCAGTATCTCTGCTTTGCCCTTTCAGTGGCCCATTTCCTCTAGAAGTCGCTAAGGGGAATTTTTCCCTTCAGCTGTACTTTTCCCCTTTGTGAACAGAGTCTCTGACGATTAGAGTCTAGAAGTGAGTTAAAGTGCCGGTGGATCAGACTTGTTTTCAGGACCGTACTCGTATTCATGAAAGCAAGCAGTCCAAAGAGAAATAGCTTCAAGAGAACTTTGATGATAACATAACAAAGAAAGGAGAAAAGTAGGGAGGAAAGAAGTGAGAGCCACCTAAGGAACAGAATGAAATGGTGATTAAGATGCAAGTAGCTTAAACGTAGAATCCACTGTCCTTGAGTTATCATTTTCAAAAGGGACAGAAGTTCCAAAAACCATCAAGAACACAGAGAATAACTCCAGATGTGTTATTCTGATGAAAGACACCATGGTGTCTTTCCCAGGTCTGCAGCCAGCTCAAAAATAGTACTTCTGAAGAAAAAAAAAGTGTCCTTCTTTTGTCCCCAGAGGTCTCCTTCCTGCAGGAGGCTGCAGAAGGCAGCCTGTTTTTGTGAACAGAGCTGCAGGTTAATACAGTATTGTTCATTACTGACAACAGCCTAGTGACAAACAGACGTTCCTCCACTTAGTGAAGTATCATCTCCTTTCGCTAGAGCTCTAGAAAATAAAGCTCAGTGAAACACACTTTGGGTGTCAAACTACCCTCACAGTTTGAAAACAACCAAAATCCCTAATATCTAATTGGATTGTCCCAACTTGTGTCCCATAGCTCTGCACTGCCAGTAAGTCTCCAAAGAGGCCCCAAAACTGAATGGAAATGGATTCTGACGCAAGCATTTCATCACAGGTGAAGCATTTTGGTGGAGTATTTAGGGAAGGCTGGTGGAGATCTGTCAAATTTGATGTATTTTTCTGGACTAAATTTTATTTCTTGTTTTGTGATACCGTGTATTAGCATATAACTTTAAGCTAGTAAATATGTATGTAGGATTTTTATTACTTAATAGTTGTAAGGTTAATAGTCATGAGTAATAACTATATTTAATATGCCCATGAAGCTGTGAAATGCCAAGCTGAATAACTTTAACACATATTAGTTCTACTTGTGAAGCTACAAAAAGAACCTCACCAGAAAAACATTCAAACCAAGATCAGTATTGATTTTGGTCCCTGAAAAACGCACTGGACTGTAATAGTTTAAAATGACAAATGTCTAGAGAATACTCGCCGATACTGATGAATAAGAAAAAGATAAATTTGGAATCATACGATATGCAAACTCTGAACTAAGCAAATATAACACCATCAGCACCAACAGTTAACTACTTCTTTGATGCCTATGAACTAATGAGCAAACGTATATACTAATCTGCCAAGAAGCGCTAAATTCTTTGTATTATACTTAGATTTAATAGACAAAAAAGTGCTTGAGTTAACTGAGCATGGCACAAGGAGGTCAGACTACCATTTACTTGGTCTCATTTCTTTTGCCACCTGTCCTATCAACTGATTTTTAGATTTAGGGTTTGCAGTTTATGCTAGCTTCTTCAGATACACACACTTTCTACTGATACTAAAATTTCAGATATCATAGCGTGAGGACCGCTGTAGCATTTTATCCAGAGGTATCTGCTTAAATACAAACCATGAAAGTAGGCAGCAGAGAGTGTAGCAGAGTCAGCCAAGATGGACTGATTTAACTTCATCGCAGAAATGGATTGCGAGTGAAAAGAGGGAATAGCAGTAAATTAATGTAAATAACTGACATTTGTTTTCAATTTGTACTTCAGCTATTTTTCTAAAGCCTCTCTCTTGATGAGCAGTCTAACCCCCTGCAACATGTTGCTTCACAAAGCCGTTCCACTAGCTGTGGAGTAACTCTGCTCTAACAGGGGGGATGTCCTGGTTATTTCAAGAGACGCATACAGACACTAGCACGGCTATTGTGTGTAGGTATGTATGCACGTGTGCATGTTAATCCAGATTACAGAAAGGTAAAACAAATAAATTAGCATGCTATACGTTATTTATTCCTTCTATTTTCACTATGCTAGATAATGCTAGATTATGTCTACTTTGCATACTCCCCAGAACTGCTGCAAGAAACTATTAAAATATACAAGAACATTTTAAATTCTCTTAAGAGCATTAAATGATTTTCAAAGGTTTAATCAAAGCACATGTATTAGCTAAAACTATTCCTCTACATGTAGAAATATTAATCAAGGTTAAAAATTAATGTGCTCTTTCAGACCACTGAAACTGATTTTCAGTAAAATTTTATGTGTTCCAAGATGCACACCAAAAGCAATGTTTAAAACCCCCTGGCCTGGCAGTCAAAGGCTGTTGGTATTACTGGCCGTTACACCCTTCCTTGTCTACATATTTTTCGAAATCTCTCTCATGTCCTTCCAGATTTTTAGTGTACTACATTCTTTCTCATTCCATCCTGCCTTTGTATCTCCCAGGAAATTTCACAGCACCAAGTGAAAATACAGAAGATGGTTTCCAGTATCTGTTAGCCAAATGGAAAACAAAAGTGTTAAAAATAAAAATATTCCTAGACAGCAGACGCCATTACTCACATTTTATCAGAAAATCACATTACTGAGGACTAGAAGTAATATTTTTTTTTTGTAGCAGGCTTAAAAAGAACATTTGGCATGACTTGTCTGACCAGAGAAAACTCTGCACAACCTTCTCTAACAGGATATTTCAAACTGGCTCAGGTAGCCTGATCCCATACAAAATGAAGGTCATGAATTGCTGCTATAACAAGATTATTTTTAAGCCCTGTGGTTCTTTGTGCCAGATCTGGCACTTAGTACCAGAGTCTGGCATATTTTCAACACTTGTTTCAATGGGGGTGTCTCCAGTCATAGAGGTGTTGCTGTTCTTAAAACTCACTGGTGAAAATTACTGTTCTAGAAACAAAGATTTTGCTTCAAAGTATCCTTATTCAAAGGATTTTTCCCATAACAGTCTTATATTACTTAAAAGAGTTAGAATAAAAACATACCACAGAGAAAAACCTAAAATACTATTTGCATGCAGCAACAGGCTGACAGCTACTTGCTCTTGAAGGTGGTGGTGTGTGAAGGAGCACAGTTTTGCTTTATATCATAAAAAGGCTTGGAATAATGTCCTTTTCAATTTTCCTGACAGCCACTGTAAATAAACCTCATTCTCCTTCAAGTGTCACAGTCCACCAGTTGAGAAACACTATTCTGCTTTTACAAACAATTGCTGTCCACCAGATGGTTGGAGCACACAACTTCTTCTGTATCTACCCTGTGGTGCTCAGGTCTGCTGCTCAGTCCTGCCCTGAAGGAGACAGTGCTCAGGGCAGAGGATGCCACCACTGCTGCGACAATCACAATCTGGGCCATCATCCATCAAGAATACCAGTGAAGTGGCAGGTTATCCACGTGACATACACATGAGGCCACTGTTAGCTTTTTCATGATTGTATATTTTTATTTTTACATACACACATATATGTATATTTATAAGTATAAATTTATCTATCCACAGAACTAAAAAAAAATAATAAATGCTAGGGGGGAGTTAGCAACCTGCCACTCACGTTTGCTGCCATGCAGCCACGTCTGGTATGTGGGGTTTAGGGAGGTTTGGCAGCAAACACACTTATGGTCCATCTGCTCACAGCAATACCAACAATGCGCCAGGTTTCTAACTGTATTCTTTAGCAATGCCACAGTGTTTATTGTTCAAGTAGATTGTTTTCCTACCACTTTATGCTGATTTGTAAGCTCTATTTCCAGCTCTGTTTTCATGAAAACGAAAGGAAACACAATAACCAGCTCTATCAGCACAGTCTTTCCTTCCCTGTACCACAGCTTGGGGGAGGGCAGAGGGAACCCGTTGTCATTGGCTACAGTTAATTCACTAAATAAGAGAAGGTTCTACATCTAGATTTGAATATGTAAATAATCCAGCTAGCAAGAGAAACACCTATCTCCCCACCACGTATTTAATCTTCCACTTGCTATGCTCTCCCTCATGCTGCTTTGCATCTCTATATGTCTTCAATTATTATCGTGGAATCAGTCACACAGCGCACAGCCTGACTGTCACACGGATCTGCATCAAAGTCACACAAATACTGTCATGCCTATAGTTCAGCTAGGCTGTTTTGGTGGTTATGACAGATATATCGTTGTTTTTCCTTAATTATATACCTTGCTCTCAAGCACTTTTTGTGATCCAGTCCCTAGATTAGATTCTGCAACATGTTGATGAGAAGAAGTAATAGAGACTTGTTTTTCCCCCTTAGTTGAGGAACACTGAAGGCTTAAAGAAACTGTACAATATGTCAACGGCCACAGAGTGCTCACACAATGATTTCAAGAACAGCAGAATGAGCAAAATCTTGTGAGATACAAGTGTTCTGATGAGTATGGTTCTGTTTTTAAGTCACTTCATCACCATCTGAATCTTTCCATTGATTTGGGTGCATTTTACACCACACTACACAATATACTTGGCAGAGCAGGAGCCACCTTTTCCCAGATACATTGTGTCTGAGTGTTTAAACAAAATAAATACGTATGTTTGGAGGGATAAAAAAGAAATTTCTTCTGATGTCCCAGAAGTTTATGATGCTTCAAACCTATATAGCCTCATTACCTCATTGCTGGCCCTGGCATGATTCATATAGGTTCTATCAAGTAATCAGCCAAACTCCTAAGATTCCTCTGTATATTCTTCCCAGAACACATCATCAGCATCTGACTCATTCTGCACGTCATTTTCGCACACCTGTTTTACACTGAAGCCATCAGCATCTATTCATTTTGACATGGTAGATTTTAGGAGAAAACTTCCCTTTAAGAAAAAGACTGAATACTCACGGATAGAGGATTTTTCCACAATATTTCACTTGCCATGACTCTCACTTAGCAGTGTGGCAGTCACAGAATCGCAGCATGTTAGGGGTTGGAAAGGACTTCGAAAGATCATCTAGTCCAAACCCCCTGCCAAAGCAGGATCACTACAGCAGGTCACACAGGAACCCTCCTTTCTGAAAGGCCATCGAACTAACAAAAGAGAGGGTCCTGCTTCCGATCTTCACTTTTTCCCCCAGGATCCAAAGTATTTGGGGAGTAGTGGTGGTTAGTACCAACTGCTGGCTGTTATCAAGAGACATTACGACATCCAAGACCAAGAGCTCACTCTGACATCCGTTCCTGCACCAAGACATGTAATTTGGGACAGTGCTGAAAAGAACAGGACCACAAATGGCACACAATCTCTCCTCTTTGTTGTGCAACGTGAACACCATAGAGATCCAAAACATTTCAAACTCTTCCATCCCTCTGCCATGCTACCACCTTGGGTTGTGCACACAAACCCAAAAAACAGATGGACCTGACCATATGCCCACTGGAGTCTGCAAAGAGCCCTAAGAGTTTGGTCTGCCTGTTGAGGAGGGGAAGGTATTACGCAGATGTAATCATGACATGAACAGCATATACATGGGCATCATTCATCTGTGAGAGAGTGAGTCCTAGATGAACAGAGAGAACCTCACCAGAAGTAGAATATTTTAAAGCACAGAAGAAAAACTGGAAGTAAAAATGTGGAATGAGAAACAAAAAAAAAGGTGGGTGAGGGAGGGGAGAGATCAATAGCCATGACATAAGAAGTGAGAGAAACAGTATCTTGAATTTCCCTTTTGTCCCAAAGCACACGAGACAGGAAAACATAGCAGGCAAGCTGCAGGCTGAAGCACGGGGTCTGCTTAGCAATGCACACAATAGCCAAGGGCAGGAAGAGAGGAACCATCACATTCAGCTGAAAGAGTAAAAAGAATTTAGAAAAACAGAATGTAATTACTTAAACTGGAGTCTTGCCAGGAGACTAGAGATATCAGCCTTGCTGTAAAGACCTTTAAGAGGTAAAACATCAGGTACAAAAGAAGACTGGGAAGATTATACATCGAAGTTCCAAGAGCATACAAAAAAAAATGCATCGCAGAGGAACAAAGCAAAGCTACACAAGAGGTTAAGCTAAATAACAAGAAATTTTCAAGTGAATTAAGAACATGGGGTCAGTGAAGGAGACAGCATAACAGTCCTCCAAGAGGTAGGAGCTATAATTTATTCACAAGAGGGGGAGAAATGCAGTAACTCAAAGTGTGCTGGAGCCAAGAATCCAAGTGTAAAGTTCAAAAATCACACATTCTGTCAAAGAAGTTTGAAAGAAACATTCTATACCAGGTCAAAACATTAAAATGTAGGAAATGGCTTAGAAAAATCTACTAGATCATAATTGGTTTTAACCAAAACCTTAGTTGTAATGGGCAGATATGAAGCAAGTGATGACGGGGATGAGACTGTAAGTGAAGTTTAAGCTCCTAACACAGGGAAAAGAGAAAAATCCAAAATAAACACACAAATTAAGCATTGCAATGGAGGACACAGGGCAGTAGGCAGCATTTTTCACTACTAAAAGGACGGAGTAGACTAAAAAGAACATTACAAAGTGGCAGATCTCCAGTTTTAAGAGAGTAAACTTAAGCTTTCCATCAACTACTGTTTTGTTACATTAATAGTGAAGAGATACATGCAACAGTGTAACATTTAAAATGATACTAACCAGTGAAAGTCAGGAAGGGCAAAGTGGCCTGAAAATCCAGTCACAGTATCTTTCTGGTTTACACAAATCTAATACAGTTTGGTCCCTCCACTAATCCTACAGTGACATCACCAAATATTATGCAGAAAGAGATCTGGGGGGAAGCAAAATTCCCAGTATGGAGTTATGAACTAAGGTCCCTGTGGCTTTATTCACACCAGGAGACAACCTGGTAAAACAAAGTTCATTGCTAGGGGAGGGAGGCACAGAGGAGGAATCAACCATGATCAGATTGATGCAGGAAACTGTCTCATTTGGAAAAAAAAAAAAAGAAAAAAGAAAAAAAAAAAATCCTTTCTCCACCTTTCCTATATTTTTTAAGAAATAAAGCATATAAAGAAAATACGCGTTTGTGCCTATTAACAGGAAACAATTCTGGAAGGGGCTTTTCTAGACAACTGGAGCGGCATAACAATTCTATGAGTGATTCCTCACTAAAGAATCCTTTTGCTTATCAGAATACCTCAACTGTCTTTCAAGCAACAGAAATAAAAATAATAGTAATAAATTTTTTATTTAAAGAGTCTCTTTTTTTCCACATAGCCACATATTCACAGCTCTTAAAAATACTGTTATTGAAGACCTTACCATATACACGCACAGAGACCCACCCATAAAGGAACTTATCATCTTCCTGATTTAGAAGCAAACTCATTTCGCACAGGATAAAATAAATAAGGACTTAGAAATACAGATGGTGAATCACTCAATTAGTTTTAGTTTTGCACTGCAGCAGCTAAGGGAAATTCTGATCAATATAGCAAACATTCAGCTTTCTAAACATAAAGCAGATTTCATACAAAGCTGAACATTTTTCTCCTTGTCACACAGAATTATCTTAATTATTGTTTCAAGGAACAGCTTTACATAGAATCATCTAGTAGTCCAAAATGCTGCTCAGAAACTCATCACTGGAATAATTTATGATTTTTTCTTCCTAACATCTTGGGCTTGTTTGATATGCTTGCCATTTCTCGCTGACAGGGAGGTCGATTAAATCACATTTATATTGTAAACGTATGCATTGCTTTTTACCCTAGGCGGTGGATGAAGAGATACAGAGCCCCATGGGAAAAGCAAGCCAATCCACTTTCATATTGCAAATTTCTGCTGTTCGGAAGAAATGAATGGTTGCCAGGGAGAGCTGGGAATTACTCGAGGATGTAAAATGTTATTTTAGAATCCTTTTGAGAGAGGTTTTTCTCTCCCTCACCTCACCATTTTCACATCTTCTGCTAATGCAGCTCACATCAGTTTCTATGAAAACACTGAAGGAATGCACTTCACCAGCATTCTTCAGAGGATCTGTATAAATCAGGCTTTTACGCTGCCTGCATAAAGCAGACCATTTCTTTACTTTCAAAGGGAGAGGGGAGAAGGGATTTGTAACATTTTCCAAAGCATTATGTCTCCCAGAGATCATTCAAGATGAGGAAGGTCACCACATGTTTTTGAACTAAAATAAAGTGCTAAAAACGGGGAGGGCAAAGGTCATTGCTCAGGGCCATAGAAAAATTAGGCTGCAGTATTATTAACCTAACAGAACTAATTAGGAAACATTCAGCTTTTACAAAGTATGCAAAGCACTCAATTTACAGTTTTTCAGATTTCTACCATAACAGAGACAATTAGGAAACATTTACAGCAACAGTGTAACCTAATAAAGCAACTCTTTCACATCATCATACCTTCTCACAAATACTTTCATACCTACAATAGTGAGAAACAAGCATTACCCAAAAAAGCTTTACGGAAACTGTTTCATCTGTGACCTGCAACCACCAAGATCATGTTGGTATTTCCCTTTCACTTAATGCAATAGCCAAGAGTCAGTCAGTCAGCCAGCTGGGTAAATAACTGACTGTACAACTCTAAGCGCTTCTCACTAGTTCAGTTATGGCATAAAAATAGCTTATCTAATTTAACCATAAGAATATATAGCTTGCCATTCAGGGATTATGTAAACTCAGGATCAAATCCTACAGTTGAGTCCATTGCTACTTAGCACCTAGAGAGCCTGGACACCTCAGTGTTAATTTTATCAGCATAAATTGTTCTGAAATATCAGCTTAGTTCTCTGCTTAATTTTTAGAGGGCTTACATTGACAAAAGGATTAAGAAAAGAGATGCTCTAACAAAAAAAGTCCTTAACTGAGGAACATTCAGCAAAGGATCATAACTTTACAGCATACCAAATATCCAAGTTATTTAGCTCTACATACTCTATTTTTGAAATATAGTTTGTAAAGCTAATCAGCTCTTTCTCCACCTCCCCTCAGAGAGAAAAAGACAGAGAAGAATATATAAAACATGGTGGAAAAGAATGGGGGCTGAAATCAAACTGGAGGGGTGGGGATTAGATAAGAGGAAAGGGGAAGGTAAGGATAAAAGTCTTATGAAAGTCAAAAAGTATAAAAATTCAACTACCTCCAGTATTTCAGGGGGTTAAGGAGATATGCAAATACACTCCTGCCTTCAGATCTTCTATTTGTAATGCTTTAAAGAGGGAGCTACAGTGAGATTCAAAGCCCAGTGAAGTCAGCGGAAAGATTCCCTCCACTGATCTTTAGATGTTCTGTAGGAAATACATCCTGATTTGGCTACAAGATTTTTGATGGAAGTGCAAAGGGCTTTACGTGTATTGTGGAGATTCAGCTTGTGAGCTGTGGGAGATAAAGACCAAGAATGAATCCTGGAATACTATAACTCTCAGAAAAAGTGCAGAACATAACTCAGCAGAGAATTTTCTTGTATATTATCCATCATTTTTCCTCCCATGAACCGCACAGACAAAAATATACTACACATGCCTCAGAACACGAAAAGTTCATCTATACAAGTACCCAATGCTTTTTCTCCTCATCAGAAATAAAGCGTTCCCAAAAATATTTGTGAAAACCCTACATATTTCAGCTATTGACATAACTCCAATACTTATTGAACATTAATGGAAAGTCGCTTTGGGAAACTTTTTGTGTTGTCAGTGTGTAAAGCTTCTCACATGAATCAAAAAAAAAATATACATGGCTTTTCTCCATCACCCACATTTATCTAGTTATAGTAACAGTCTAAAATTCTGTAATTAACAGCCTCTAAAGCAGAGGATCAGCCCCTCGACAAAGTACACTGCATTCCCTGACACATGGCATAATTCACTAAAGTGGCATGTATGAAAAAGAGCGAGCATTGAATGATGTGTAAAAAGTCTGCAATCTGAATATGAACATTTTCTTTACTAGAAGCATTAACTTTCTAATATTTATTTTCTTTTGTGGTTTTTCTCTTATGTCTATACAAAACGCTTGTGGTGTATGAATCTCTTGTTGTTCACACAAATGACAAGAAAGCAAGAAAATACCCTGTATCATTAAAAATTATTACAGAAACGCCATGAACAAAGCCTTCAATAGTGTAATTCAGTGTAGTCAGATACTTTCAGTGAAAGCGGTCAGAGATGGCAGGAAACACCAGGAAATAGATTATATTTCTGGTTTTGCCACTCACCTGCTATGTAATCCTGGGAAAGGCTGTGTAATTCAATTTCTGCTTCTTTTCGTTGCCTCTTAGGTGCATTATTAATTTTGCTGGGGGTTGGTAGGCACTGTTAAAACTGCGATAGCACTAAAGATAACACAGGGCCTTTCTATACTTTTGTTTGCCTGACTGAAAGATGCTTACTAGCGTAGCAGGTGTGACCATCACACCTGCTGTAAGTCATAAGAACATCGCAGAGATTGGCAGATATACTGGATATCAGGATTTGTAGCAATGGAGCTCTGATACAAACTTCGTACAGTCAAGATACTGAAAGAAAACAGGGAACAGAGACCCAAAAGAAGCCATGAGAATTATTTCATTACTTCCATTCCCCATTCACACCGAAGATGGCGTGCACAGTTGAAGTATTAGTGGATGACAGAAAGAAATGTTGTTCCATTTCACAAATGGTTCTAGTAGAGCTACCAGAGCTGCTATCACAAAGGCTGCATACACAAACTTGTCCATCCTTCAGAGGTGCTTTTCCATAAACTGCAAGGGGGTGGAAAAACAAAATAATGTTGTAGCCTGAGCTTGACAGAAAAAACACCTTGAAAGCTCAGCCCCAACAACCCTGCTTGTAGCAGAATCCACTCAGCAGAGACCTGCCTACAGCCCTGCCAGCTGCTCCAGCCAGCTGCGATGGCCCAAGGGCACTGCTGTGGCCATGGCAAAACGCTTCACATGCTGCGTCAACCTAAACTCTCACTACACCTTAATCCTGTGAATGCTTTAGTCCTGATACGATGACCCCTATCTCTTCTTGTTTGTTCTACCCTCGCACCCCACATTGCTTCTTGAGCAACTAGTTGAGGTAGTTCTCCTTGTATAGGTATTTCTTTAATTCTAATAAACTATTATTGTTCCAGGCTGGCAGAGACACAATCCAATGCTGCCATCCCACAGATGTCCAGTAAGAGAGCAACTCCCTCAGCAACTGCTTCATAATATCTAAAACTACTCTAAAGTTGTACAGATACCTTTCACAAATTTTCCATAGACATCAGTGGTCTTGAAATAATCTTCATTAAATTCTATATAAGTTCTGTGGCCAGAACCTGGGTCTTCCAAACCGAAGCCCATTATTCTAACCATAGACATTCTGAGCAATTTTTTTTTTTTAAAAAAAAAAAAGCAAATCTGTCAAGCTTTTTTCGGCCTTAAGAAGTTTAATAGTCTTCATCTAACCCCCTTAGTCTTCATCTAATCCCCTAAAGAGTCTTCATCTAGCCCCCTTCATTTCTAACAATTCTCTTTTTTCCTCAAATAATTCCCAGCATAAGTATGACTATAGGAACAAGAAATATTTGCTCATGTAAATAAAAGCCGCCTCACCTGGTCCCTCATTAGTACTTATTCACCCCTCTTTTGTTTTCAGCTTCTGGATGAGGGTAACAGACCTAAGCTGTATTCATTACAGTCCTCATTATGACCCGTTCTACCAGAACAAGATAGCCTAATTATAAGACAGATGAGAAAGACAGCGGCATCCTGTACCATTGTGACCTTTCCAACATTTCATATTTTGACTTGCTGACCATTCCATCTGCTTGTTGCACGCTGCAGGGAAGAGAGCAGAATAGCCATGCGTGACGGTAACTAGGAGGAAAGTTAACCCATTACTGTAAACCCATGTAATCGGATTAAAAATCTTAGTTACATCCTGTCTTGACTCCTGCCAAACTGCCAGGGCTTAGTCTGCTTTTATGTTAACAGTAGCAATAGGTGTTTTTATTAAGATAGTAGTATCTCTGAGATCTCACTCAGAGATCAAGTTTCTTGTGTGGAAAAGCAATGATGGATTACTTTCTGGGCAACATTTTGTGTAGGTGACAAATCATGTTTAATTCGTTGGATATTCATTATCATAACACTAATTCATCTGGCACTAAGGACAGAATATGGAAGCCTTTATTCTTTCTTTTGCAATTTGGTAGAAACCTTGAACAGCTTTTGGGATATTTTTAGCAGAGATCCCCAAATACTTTCACATCACATAAAATACTAGAATATTACAGTGTCACTAACGTCTCAACACTTCAGTAAATTGAATACTATGGCATAAAGTCCAGTAGACAAGACCTGGCCTTTTCCTACCTTCCTACAAAGAATTATGACAAAAAGGAATTTCGATCAAAAATCTATACATGTCTGCTTTCCCTAAAGGCTGACAAAGCCATAGGAGCAATCTGAGAAGGGTAAATCTCTCCACACATGGCCAAGGGCCAAGAATAGGAAGGAGGTGGGTAAAGGAATAGTAGCAACAGTCTCAAGGCGACAGTTCAGACTAGAATAAGAAAAAAAACTACAGCAGAGAAGGAGTCATCAGATATTTAAAAATCTTAAAAAGTAACAAATAGAGCTGAATCTTATGGAAAAACAGGCAGTCAATGAAGGGCTGAAAGAATGAGGAGATAGTTACAGCAGCACAGAAGTCACTCTGAGGAACAAAAAGGGAATCAGAGCTGCAGGAAGGTAATTTAATTGGAGATATTGCTGGCCCAAAAGGAAATATTCAATAAACGGTTAAAACACAAAACTGTTAAAGTGAGACTGGCCGGTCAAGAGGTAAATATAAAAGCAGAGATTATCGAAGTTATAATACTACCTTTGTAAAAACACATGTAAAAAACATGCATATCCACATTGGAAAACTGATGGAAATGTGACTGTCACACAAAATATGCCTTTAAAAACTAAATAAAAGAAATTTAAAAAATAAAAAGTACAACAACCTGTTATTGTGGCTTCTTAGTTTGAGAAATCTGAAAGCTAACCCCTTCTAATTGCTCTTTGCCTAACTACTATCCAGTATGTAAATCTCTCCAGTCATAAGAAATTAATAATTCATAAGCAATGAAGTTAAAATTAATTCTCCCATGTCTAATTTTCTTCTTTAAAAAAATACATAATACACAGTGGAAATGAAAATGGCTCAAGCTGTTTTACACTAGTTAAATGTATTCATGTTTTCTATAGTGCACTCACTCCCTTTGTATGAGAACTGTTAAATCTTATTAATATTATTATTTAATAGAGATTAGTAAAAATTAAACTCTGCCGTTAAAAAAACAGAAACATGTTTCCTTTTGTTTACAGGTAATTAGGTAATTTTAAAACTGCACAGAGAATGAAATTAATTAACTGGGGTGGGAGGGAAGACTGGAGAGGAACTGATTGGTACTGCATGAGTAACTATTAAAAGGCACACTGCGTTTCTTCATATATTTCAGTTAAATAATAGCATGTAAAGCACA
Organism: Apaloderma vittatum; assembly: GCF_000703405.1. Taxonomy (NCBI): domain Eukaryota; kingdom Metazoa; phylum Chordata; class Aves; order Trogoniformes; family Trogonidae; genus Apaloderma; species Apaloderma vittatum. The sequence continues at coordinate 117,501 of NW_009695997.1, forward strand.
GTTCAGAATTTTGCAAGGTATTAGGTAACTTTCTTACTTAAGTAAACAGCTTAAATCTTGTTTTACACATGAGAAAATGGACAGATCATAAGATTTTCCCAGCGACATTTCAGATATGTTTAAAAAACACAACATAGTGAGTCAGTGATATATTCAAGGCTGGAATGCAGAAACTGCTGGTATTGAGGCAAGATGCAGTGTAGCATCTGCAGTTTTCTAAAGGACAAGTTCTCATGTAGCACATTTTGTTTCTCTGAGAAACCTTTGATATGTGACCAGTGTTGGAGTACGTGACTTACTGATGGTGATCATGTAGCAAATTAAATGTATATCTAACTGCTGAGGGCCTGATCCTGGTTTCAGCTAAATCACTAAAGTAGGATTCAACACAAGACTTTATTCTTACCCACAGCTTACAAAAGAAGCATCCACATTAAATAAATCAGCTACTCCAATACATATTAAGGAAGAAACACACTGAGGGCAGCCTCGGTGAGAGAACCAATTGCAGGTAAAATACAATTATGCAGGAAGGACTTTTGCAGATACATCAAACACAGGGACAAATCATCAAGCTGAAAAAAACCTGAGTGGACCAAGAACATTTTTATGCCATTCTGAGACAAAGGATGACAATTATCCATTAGTAACACATGAAGCATTTACAAACTCAGGATTTCTAAACTGAGGATCCGTTCAGATTGCATGAAGAACAGATTGTTTCACCTCTTAACTCCAGCTCAGAAAAGTACTTAGCCATGTGGTTAACTGTAAGTGCACACACATGCCTATTTCATATTTATGAAAAACTTATACGTACACTCAAAGGTGACAAAGGTTTAAATATTTTGGAATTCAAACAGGGTGACCAGTCTTGCCCTGCCCAGGGGTGGCTGGGCAATTGGGTGTGAGAGGATTATAAGGTATGTGAAAGTGCTATGCCAAAAAGTATTGCACGTTATTAATTTCACAGATGTGATCAAATTAAAGGTAAGACTAACGACAGTAAGTCATTAGGCTGTCAGAGGAAGTCTGTGATATCAGATTAGAATACAAAGCTGTGTGAGTGCCCAAATTATAGGAAAGAGATCAGGATGCAGCATATAAAGCCATATAACTTGACAATATTAAAAAATACACATTGATTCAGTTTCAGCTTAGTGAACTATCAACTTGATGAAGTAAAAAAAAATTAAGAAACAAAATGGACATGCCTCATATCTTCATATTGTGTGTCATACAGTGCCTTTCATCTAACATTTTGCTATTTACCATTATTAAGATGCCATTTGTGCTGGATCATCTTCAGTCAAGACAGTAAATGTCAGTTTTTACCTGAAAGACCTTTACATTCTTGCTATGAAATACCAGTCAATCAGTCACACTGATTTAAAGAAACACAGGAATAGTCACATTGTCTCTTGGAAATTCATTTTTAGTATTTCTATCTTTATTACCTCAATTTGACTATTAATTTTAGTATTTTTTCAGTAAGAAACTTGCTGTTACAGAATTAGAAATGTAGTTTTCAAAATCAGTCAGATAGTACAAAATTACAAATCCACTTTCAGCTATTGGAGAAACACAAGCACTGCAGGTTTGCAGTGGTTCTTTTTTAAAGGATTTTGTTCCACTAGTGCCATGAACTTAGCAGGTCCAAGAAAAAAAAACAAATCAGAAGCATCTACAATGCTACATATAACTTTTAAGATAGTGCTTGCTAGCTCTCTAATCTAGAAGTCTTTTTTTTTTGAATTTGATAAGACATTTGAGCTTAGAGATGACCTTAGGAGGTCCTCTAAGCCAACCACAAGAGTGCTTTCTTTACTTAACACCTTCCATGCTGACAGACTGCTCGTCTGTCTCCTGACTCTGTAGTTCCCAGCAGACACTACCTTCAAATGAACCAGAATCTGAGGATTCTTACCATGGCTATATTTCCTCGGTGTACCTAGCGGAAGTCTATCAGCATTAGAGAAGTTAATTAGTCAACTGAGAGCTGGAATCTCACCCGGCTAATTTTTGCTGTCAGGGATAATGATAGATTTTTCAAGCCTTAAACCAACAATTGGTGCAAAAGATCAACTCACTAATGATTGTCAATTAGTCGTGCGACTGTTGACTTCATTTTTCTGCCTTTGAAAAACATGTCATACTCATTCAACAACAGCCCATGCCACCTGTATTTTGCAGCTGTGAAAATACAGATATTCCAAATAAATCCCCAGGGACACCAGAGCTAAATGTTTTTTGGTAAACAGTAAATGCCTTGTCATTGTAATGTTACTAACCACATTCATTTTCCTAGAAAAACATAGGGCAGCATTCATAACTGCAGAATAATCTAAACGTTTCTGACAATAAATTAAATTCTTCATTGTTAACAGCTTTTAACCATCTTTACGCAACAATTAAAAACAAGACTTCAGTTAGGAAACTGCAGAGTACCTCTCAGAGCAAATACGTACTACAAGTCATTTCCAGCATGAGGGTATCAAACTTCAGAGTTTCTATGTTCACATACATATATCTGTAGTAACAACTGCAGACATGGTGGAGAGGCTTTGTAAAGGAGGGTAATACTTTTCAGAAAGCAAGAAAATAAAATGGGCTAAAAGAAATTTGCCTTCATCCCATTTTAACATAGCCCTCAGTATAGTAAATGCTTGCTTTCACAGGGAAGAGCACAAGCTTAGCGGGAGAGCTCAAAGCACCACCTGACTACGTAATCTCAGCAAACACAACCCAGGAAGCAATGGGAACTTCTGCAAGTCGTCTTCATAAAAAGGCGTATGTTTATTCAGTCAATGTAAGCTCCCACTCCCACAATGAATTCTCAAAACAGTACAAAGTTTCAGTTTCCCTTGCAATAATTTGAGGTGAGTCTCAAACTGAGTTGCTTGCTGAAGGAAAAGAGTATCTCTGCCTCCGCTCTATCCCTGCCACTCCCTCCCTACTAGCAAATGCCAATAGCTGGTGCTGCTAGCAGCAGTACCTTTAGCAAAGTCTCTACTACTAGAAAACTCATGAGAATCAAATCAAATTTTTACCCTTCCTTCATGTTTAGTAGTTATCAGCAATACAGACATGGAGGTGGTACTGCAGCATACGACCCAAAACGCTGAGCGCCGAGAGCCGTTCTTTTTAAGTGTCCGAGCACACACCACAGACCCAGGTTCAAAGAGGGAAAAGTGCAAATGCTTCTTGATTCCTAATCCTTTCAGCCTATTTCATCACCCTACTAGGCCTCTCGATGAGAAATCTCAGCTCGGAGTAGCTTAGCTCCCCTCAGCAACTTTTTTAGCCTTGCATGGGAAGCGCAGTTGCTTCATGTGAGAAGGAGTATGTTCTCTTCCCTCTCTCTCTGGTTGTTAAAATGGGATAACGAAGGTACAAGTGTGTCCTAAAACACCTCCTCCCTTGGCTTCCATGGCCACAAAACTATGCCTTAATCCTTGATTATTTGAAAAATTAACTGAAAACCCAAGCACCAGCACCTGCAGACACAGCATGAGGCTGACCAATCCATTTCTTACAGCTTGGAACAACAGCTTCAAAAATGAGAGCAACAAGCCCAGCCAGGCAAAGGCCTAGTAAACACACACATGCACATACAGACAATTAGTCAGAGCATGAAGCTCTGAGAATTACAATATACTGCAACAACCCTTCTGGAAAATTTTACAAAGACTCCTATCCAGGCTCTACAGAGTTCCTGAAAGGCAAATACCAATACATGTACAGATCTGTTGCGTTTTCCCAACTATCTGGAAAAAATTACTTTTCTAGAGAACCTCTTTAATTTTTTGGACAAAAGATAATTTTAAACATTCTGTTAAAATAAGTTCCTCACAACTTCGTTGAGAGAATCAAAATTGACAAAACCTGTCACCTCATTACTGATGGAAAAATTTCCCTTGGGAAGCTGAGCAACTACGTTAAGTTCCCCTCCTATCAGTCATACCAAAAGGAATTCAGTTTTAACACTACTTCATTTAATATTAAAACCCAAGTAACTGATATACATATAAAATAGTTTTAGGGCTTAGTTTATTAGTTTTAATATGAAAAGAAGTTTCATCATCATTCAAATGTTAGGAATTTATTAAAAAAAACCAAAACATCAGGAGGAACTATTCCAGCCAATAACAGCAATAAAATGCCTTTTGGAAGTCAGAATAAAAAGAGTACTTTTAGCTAATTCAAAAATCTTAAAAATGCCAGATTTATACTGGAACTCCCTCCGAGACACTTAAAGTCACTGCATGAGCAATATCATACCATAAAAAGCCTGGCTTGTGCTACTCCATCAGTCCACGTCTGTGCTCCTTTTCCTAAGGGGTTTCTCTAACAGTTACCACTTCACACTTTCCGTCCTACATCTCATATTGCTCTTCCTCAATACTTCTCCCTTCCCCTCTCCCTATATGTTCATTTGTTCTTTCAGCCAGTGGTCTTCAACAACTTGTTCCCTGTATTTCAAGTCCCTGCTCCAGAGCATGCAAGTGCTAAAGATTTAGTGAATCAGTTAAGAACTGTTTTAATGCCATGTTAAGTAAAAGCTAGAATTTAAAATTATAAAGGGGAGAGGGGGAAGCAACCACCTCAATATAGATAACCTGGCATGAGAAAACTCACTCTGAAAAGTTGAAGCCTGTGGTCACTATATGCAATATGCAACAGCATCTAGGTAATCTTAAAAAGAAGCATAACACTTGTTTCCACCTTTACTGAAAACAACAGGGATCTATCTGTTCAGTCCAGGAACCTGGATGTACAAAATTTATAAACATATATCATTTTCAAACAATAAGCTTTGGAACCTTGGTATTTGATCAGCAGTTTCTGAGCCTCACCAAATCGCAAGTTTTCCATCAGAAATGGATAAGCTTATTTACTTATTTAGTCACAGCTACTGAATGGACAGTGCAATTTCCTGATTCTGGCAGCTGGCACATAGAAAAAAAAACACCAAAATCCGTGACAGCTCTAATGAAAATCTCAAGAACTACTCCCTCTTACAAAAAGCCTGTGAGTGACAACCATCCAAAACTGTTGACATGACACCGCTCAATCAGGAGTTATCAGTATCTAGCAATCCAAAAGAAAAAAATATTAAAACCCACCCAACCCCTGTCACTGTATCATAGGTTAGCAATTTGTATATTGCATTTCTGTGTGAAACGCCACAAGGAAAAGTGATGTTAAAAGCGATTTTTTTTAATTGTTATTTTCCCAACTTCCTACCTGGAAAAACAATTTTCAGTGATCTTACAATTAGTAATAGCAATGCACAGGCTATTCCTTATTCAGTTCCTTACTTGAGACCAATGAACAGCAGTGGGAATCTTCTACAAAGTACTTAGATCTGTTTGCCAGAGCTCCCATGTTGGTTTGTTTCACCAGACTTTTTATTATTATTATTTTTATTTTAAAAGCACAGTCCTGGGAGCAGAGATTGCATATTGGTTTATGTCCACGTGGAAAAATGCACTATCATCCTGATCAGGCACTTCCATCCTCATCAGGAATGCAAATTAACTAAACTCAGGACAGTCTTATTTGGTTTTTTTAGAAAGGGCAACATACAGTAACCTGACCAATAACTGTAGCAGTGCCAGTGGCATCCTACAATTTGTAATTTCCAGAAAACCATGCGTATGTTTCAGTAACAGGGCATGCTGTAATGGGTTTTGGGTTTTCTTCCTTAAATTCACACTAAACCTGGAGCTAGGCTAGACAGCACATCATATGGGGAGGGGAAAAGAAAACTTCATGTCACTGGAATTCTGTCTCAGTGGGGGCTGAGAGCTTGGATGGTTTTCGGTTATTGCTATGCTGAGTGCTAAGATGGCTGTTAAATATTTTATCAGCCAAGGCTAAAACCAAGAAATGCGCTGAAAACAAGGGTTGAATGATCTCTGGTTTTATTCTCACATTGTGTAGGTACACAAGTAGATTTTATTCCCTCCTCCTCCCCTCTTCTGTTTATGTTTCTCTCAAATATCTCCCCCAAAGCAGCTCCTCTGAAGGTTTTCTTTTCCACAGCAGCAGCTGTGGTACAGTGCACTTTATAAGAGCTGACAGTTAACCGACGTAAACATAAGGACACAGCAGCATTAGGGATGTCAGTCTGCAAAGAGAATTTCGTTGTAATTCTCTGCGTGAGGTCTGCGAGCAGCCGATGGTTGCATTAAGAACGGTGCTTGTGCAGATTTTATGAGGCTGATGCATGCGACTATCCTCCCTCCCCCTGTCACTAGAGGCTTGGAGGATGCAAAATCATGTGATTCTCCGTGCCCGCACAGCAAAATGTATCTCTCTCCTCGGGTCCTTGCTTTTCCTTTCTCCCATCAGCTCTGTTCAGCGACTCCCCAACACCAAACGCGCTGATTTACTTGTAGTGGAAGGGCACAAGAACTGAGCAATGAATCCTCTGCCGCCTGCCAGCTTCCCTTCCCCTTTCCCTCCCCTGCACACACCAGAAAGCGGCTCTTAAAATCGTTTTTCTGCTGCGAACACGAACTTCCAGCCATGAACGTATCCGCGCTTTCCACTCCGTGGTTTGCGCTGTCATCTGCTAATAACAGAGTTTTTACCACCATCTGCAGCACTGAGCTCTTCCTGCGGTTTCCGCCTGCCATTTCGAAGAATTTGACAAATAAATCACATTTGATCAGTGGATCAAACGCGAAATATGCGGGCACCGCATTCCGGCTTAGCCTTTGTGTCAGGGAGTTTAAATGACAGATGAGTTTCTGCTCACACGTAGCTGCCCTTGAGGAAACAGCGACAGCTCTGCTTCACTGTGGAAAGCGTTACAGGGAGACAGAGCCGAGGTTACACTGAAACCAGAGCGGTTTGATAAGAGGAACAGAGCGGGGGCTGCAAAGGGTCCCTCTTTGTTTCCTAAGGGGGAGCCATTTGGGTAGAAGTCGATGGCTTTAGGTAAGCGGAGGAGGACGCACGGCGCGTCCTCCCGTCCATCAGAAGCCCTGGGCTGGGAAAATGTCTGCAGCCGGGGCCATGTTACACTTCCTCTGAAATCAGTAGGTATTGATTTTTTCTTTCTTTCTTTCTTTTTTTTTCTTCTCTAGCGATATTCTCCTCCCGCCCGTTTCCTGCACCTTGCGCGGCGGCGGAGCAGCTGCCGCCCGCGGAACTGGGGGAAGGGCTGTCACATCTGAGCCCATTAGTCACCAGATGTCACCTTCTGCTGCCAGCGCCTCCAACAGCCTCCAACAGCCTCCAAGAGCCCGGCAGACAATGTCCCCTGCATGCTGAACATCTGAGCGCCGCCTCACCGACACCGCGGGACGGCTCCACGGGCTGGCGCTGCCCTTCCGAGGCCCCCGGCCCCCAAAGGCGGGGATGCAGTGACACCTACAGCCCGCACCCACCCCCCGCCCAAAAAACTCTCCCCCACTTCTGCTTTTTTGTTTTAAAGAAACACCTCTCTCCTTCCGAACACCTAATTGATTTTAGCCACTGGAGGAAATCCCAGCTTCTCCATCGATTTTCATATTTGCCGAATTTATTTTGCTTTCTCCTCCGTGTGATGCCATCAAATGTTATTAAAAAAGGTGGCGTGGATCAAACGGAAAATTATTTGCTTTCCCCTAGAAAAACCTTCCCTTTTTTTTTTAATTATTAAACATTTCAGCTCAATTGCAGGGTAAGAAATTGTTTAGCATCCACAGCCGTTATCTGGCGCTCGTTAGCAAGTTGTTTATGGGGCTGCAGAACACCGGGGGCCGCACAGCCCGATCTCCTCTGCATTAACAGTTTCATTTACAGCCTCGCCAAGCTCCCCCGTCACTTCACCATGAAGGGCCAAGCAGCAGCTAAAGCAAGATTTTCCGTGATTCCAGTATTTTCAACCAGAAAGAAAATCCCAGGGAAACATCTATTAAAATTAACAGTGCTATATATTTTAAAAAAACTGTAATAAAGCTCTTCTGAGTTAAAGGAGGGAGTGTTTTCACAGGGTTGTGCAAAAGTGTCACAATCTACAACCAAAATCTATTTAAAAATTTGCTCACGGTGCAGACAGTAGTGTCACCACACTTGAGTAATTGTTCAAGTATTTCTAAGGTGAAACCAGCAACAAAAATGCCCAAATGAAACAGACTTGAATGGAAATTTTAGATGTTTCTAATTAACACGGCAATGTTTCTTCTCCATATATCAGCTCAGATGCATGCTTAAGCTAAAATTTAGGGAAGTGTGAGAATTAGAGTTTTCAAGCAAACCAAAAATGAAAGTTAGGCACACGTTTTAACATATAACTGAAATAACACTGCATAAAACTTAAGTATTTTCAACACCATCAGAAAGAAGCATTTTTCACATCTTAGAATCTATGCCCTGACACTGAAACAGCCAGATGTACTTGTATGAATATTCAGTATGTTAATCTCCTCTGGTTTCCTTTCTTTACATTTTGAGATTGTGGTGGGTGGGAGTTTTTAACCTGACCAAAAAAAAGTATGTGTAATTATGATTATAGAAGAGAAAGGATATTTTGCCACTGTATTCAATGGGCTAGGGCTCCACTCCTAGTCTTTTATTAAAATGTAAGGAGTTAAGCAAAAAATTATTCTGCAATAAAAAAAAAAATATTTTAAACCAAATAGCCATTACAAGTAATGCCTTTTAGTTATGCCACTTGTGCAAGATGTTGCTTCTTGGAAATGCCTATTTTGACTATGTATGTGTGTTTATATATAGATGCATTTAAATAAAAAAATACACTTTATCTGTGTGGGATTTTACAATAAGGTCTCAATAACAGTTTTTAGATTTAGGTATCCCAAAAAAAAATGTGTATCGCTGCAGGTGAGATCAGATACCTCATGGCACGGGAACACAAAAGACAGGAGTTGCCTGTTCAGATGCTCCATTTTAAAAATGGGATTGTTCTTATTAAAACCTTGTGCTGGAGCCAATTTCTTTGTTCAGAATCATTTCCTTTAACTCACGTTCTTCATAATCAGATCTGCATGTAGCAGGGAGTTTAAATTGCAGAGTTCTTATTTTCCCAGGGAATCTTAGCATCCACCTCACCGTAGAAATGGAACACTGAGTTTAAGTTTATATGTGACATTCTAACATGGATGGGAGAATATTCAGACTATGCAGTTCAGGAGGTTATCGATGTTCGTTTTCTGTGCACGTTACCCCATCCATGCAACACTGTGGCATAGCTTCTGTCTGCTCAGCCTCAGGCTGTATTTTATAAAACATGAACAGTAATAGCAATAGTTCATTACAATGAACGCTACCTTTTTAGTATTCAGCTCAAAAGGAGGCATCTATATTCAGTATATATCAGAAAAATTATGCCCCTGTTGTCTGCAGTGAAACACCTTAAGTTGGAACCTTTCCAAAACTTGGCTCAGTATTTTCAAAATCTGCCCAAACAACATTTGTTTCTCAAAACAGGTATTAGCACAAATGTTTATGGACACAGCTTCTTAACCACCACACACATACCTACAGGTATAGGGCATGCACAAAACCAACGTATTTAATACTACATTGAATTCAAACATTATTGAATTCAAACATAGTGTCCAAAGTGCTTAGAAAATACTTTAAAACCATTAAGAAATGCCATTTGTATGACTTTGGAATCTGGACGTGCTCCATATAAAAAGCTGTTACGCTCCTATTATCAACACACTTCAGGACTAAATAAACCAGGTATTTCAGAACACAACATAGTGAAATTTGGCATTTTCAGCTTTTGTACTTATATGTTGCTGAATGGTGGGCAACGTAAGGAAGAAAAAAAATCTAGCAAGAAGGTCACTTTCAAAATTAAGAATCTGCATTGTTGATGTTGCTGGTCAAAAGGTGCCCCAAACCATGTAAAATTGATTTTGTTTTTAAGCACTAATGATCAAAGTCTAGGGCACTGGCTCTGAATTAATGATTGGTTGGGTGGAGCTGATTCCATTAACCTCAGGTGCTCATTAATCCCTAGGACTACCTTCCACCAAGGTCATTAGTGCTATGAAAAGCTAAATATTTATTATATAATTGTATTTTTTTGTGCCCTTTGAAAGACCTTCAGCAGAAATGCTTCCATTTCAGCTGTCTACGAGCACTTGTCTTAAGTCTCAGTGGTAACCAGCTAGAACTTGAAAGAACTCACATCCAAACTATCACCATATTTTCTTACCTTGTGATTCAAACTAGTTTTAGGGATTGGGTTCTGATCTATCTAAACGCGGACAAGACGTGTACTTATGTTTTGTACTCCTTCTTGTTTATACTGACACATGGGAAACAGAGCTGGCCAAGTCTCACTCAAAGCCATCCTCAGCTGAGGCAGCACTTAAATCCCCTTCCAGCTGAGACTTGAGCCCTCAAATTTTCTTTCTTTGGCTTTTATTTCAAGGAGTTGGCAGGCAGTGATTTCAGCTGGTAACAAGGACCTTTTGCTCCCACCTCCCAAGAACAGAGATGAGCCCTCACGTGCTTGGAGCTGCAGCCTCATTTGAAAAGCAGTAACTAGGCAGTGGTCAGAAGGAGTTTTCCGAATTCCTTCCTTCATGACTCTGCTCACACTGCCTACTCTGGCTTCGTGCTAATATCAGAAGGGTATAATGACAGAGATTGAGGGCCTCTGTAGTCTCGCTGGGTCACACAAGGTCAAAGCTTGAGCTCCCACCGGGCCAATCTAACCGTGAGCCCTGAAGAACAGTGTTAAGTGTTTATTACTTTACAAACCCATCCTAACCTGAACACTAATGCAGCCTCCACTACTAGACCGAGTGGCACAGTCTTTATATGAGACAAAATAACAGAATCAATATTTAAAATAGAAGCGTGAGCTAGTTTTAATTGGTGACATGATATAAATCAACCCAGTGTTTCTTTTATTGCAGCTTTCTTGTTAGTTCTAATAAACCAAAGTATAACTGAATTATCCATTTGGGATAATGCAGCATTGATTTAGACGTAAAAGGACACAGGTTGGCAATGAGATAATTAAGTACTACTTTCACCCCTAAGACCAGTCTGTTCTCTCTATGGTATAGCTCAAACCCATTATATTTTGCTACATCTCCTACAAAAGTAATATTAGAAGTCTGGAGAAAAGAAAATGGCAAAGTATCATTAACTCCTTTTAATATATCCCCTCAGACATTATTAAGTAAACTAAATAATCCCTTTGATCCCTAGTGTTTGGAGGTGCTTACTAGTAAATCTTCTTATTTATGTTTTGGCCACATTAAAACATACTGGCTTCATCTATACAATTTTTGCTGAAAAATCTCTTTATTCCAAAGATATTCTCATGCTCAATATCCAGGTTCTCTTCTATATACAGCTATACCATGATGCCAACAGCTTAACAGTGACATACATGATCGACTTCCTCAAAATACCTTTGCAGTTACTGTGTATCAAAGAAAGCACAATGAGATGGCTTTGAGTAATGCCATGATCTTACACTTCTGTCTTTTGAAAGGGAAACTAGCTTGTACTTGTCTTCCCAGAAAATAACACAAAGGAGGTAGCAAGTGAGCCTGAAACAGACCTTCTTATTCACCAATTCCAGTCCTTGGCTATCAAGAGCACCATACCATATGAACTCCTTGAGAATTTCTGGCCCCTGGTCATCTACTTAAAGGACTATTCCAAAGCCTGACACTCCTTCAATGGCAAGGAACCTTCTTCTACTTTCCAACCTAAAATTTATTCATGACCAGTTTTTACCCATTTGTTCTTATGCCTGTCCTTTAGATTAAATACCTCATCTCTTTTCTGTGTTTTGCCTACCTCTGTGTTCTCTGATATATTTGTAGACAGCACTCTGAACCCACTCAGCTTCACTTTCCTAAGTTAAATGAGCAATCTCTCCTCAGTCTCTTCTCATAAAACAGGCTCTTCATTAACCTCATAGCAATTCCATGTTTCAGTTTGAGTTCATCTTTCCTGACCACGGATGAACAAACTTGTACCCTGTGTTGGAGAATGAAGCCTGACCATTATGTTGCACTACTGCGCTAACGCTATTCTGTGTCAAGTGGATGTACTTCATTTGCCCAGCTCCACGACCGTGTGCTTGCTCCTCTCCACAGCTGGCGGTATTCTGCAGTGAATGACTAACATGTGAGTCTTTCTCTTCCTCTGCCATGCCCAGCTCATGGCCTCAGCAATAGAAAATAATATTTCTACAAACACAAAATAGAGAGGATAAAGATAATGCAGAGAATAAAACCTCTCCAAAATCACTCGGTTATTAGCCCTTCACTGTGTTCCCTTAGAAAGCACTAACAGTAAAAAAAAAAAAAAAAAAAAAAAAAAAAAAAAAGAAGCAAATGTAATGTTAATGGTCAAACTCCTTGTGCATTCATTGCCTAAGATTCACGATTCCACACATACATAATAGTAAATGAATTCATATATTCATTTTTCCACTATCAGAGTGCAAAGAGTCTAAGGCTTTGAAGGTTTTACTTTCCAACCAATTTGGGTGCTTCGGTGTCAGACAGGAGAAAATACCCCAAACTGATCTCTTGTTTCTGTAAGCCACAACATTTTCTTTTGTATTTAACTATTAACTATGTAATAAAAGGACTGGCCCATTTCACTCGCTACAGTGACAGAGTCCTTAATTCGGAGGACCTAATTTTCTGAAAGTTTCTTTCTGGCAATATTAAAGCTCTGAGTAGAAGTAGCAAATTCCACGCGCATCTATTTCCATCTTTTCTATGAACTACTTGCCTAAATACAACTAGTAGGTTAGCAGCACTGTCACTGTCATTTTATTCAGCAAAATAGTGTACCAGTGTTAGTGCACCTCCCAAAGTGCACTTCCCAAAGCATGTTTATTTCTGAAACAGGGGATATATTTGTCATTATTTGTATTCTTGACCTGCAATCAGCTCAAACTTAATATCTGTACACAGACTACCTCTGTCACTAAAACTAACAATGGAAAAGAAGCCACCACTAAATTCTCAAACTCCTCCCTCTGAATATGGTATGGGTCGTTATAGGGGGAAACAGCAGTTTGTTGGGTCCTTTGTAAGCTAAATCAAGCACCATAACTATAACACACAGAGAAGTCATTTTATCCCAGCGGCAGAACTCAGAACTGATGCAGGTATTTTTCACCTTAAGAGCAATGAATGAGACAGGCAGCAAATTGTACCCACAACTAGAACCTGTCAATCACCACTGCTTTCCTGTACTCCTCAGGCAACCCTGGGGTGGCCAGCACCAGACTGCACTGTAACAACCTCAGCCCCTTTATGTCAAGTTGAAAATCTGGCTGGTGGGCTGTTCTGATGTTTGCAGCCAAACAAAACTTTTCAGTGCCTCTCTGTACTCATACTATTCATTTCTGGTTTACCCAGACATCTGTTTGTACACCCAGAGAAGGGTCGGACACTGCCACATAAACTGAGGATATGTAGTTGTAGAGATTTTGAAAAGATAAAGCAATTATTAAAAAATCAGAATAAAGAATATTCAAGCTGTCCGCATGTAAATGGTGACGTGTGGTAAATATAATTACGAAAAGTTTCCTTTTATCAGTGATTCACAGATATTTCAACCACAAAACTGCATGCTATTCAGTAGTGACGTAATTGGGAAGTAATTGTTAATATTTCTCAGATGCTGCAGAACATTCAGTCCTGCTTCTTCATAAACAAATTAAGGATGAGCAAACTGACTAAGAACAGGAATACAAACATTCATTCTCATAAGGAATAGTAAATAAAGTCTGTGCATTAATGCAATATCTTTGATATGGGAACTCCTCCTGCCTAGAGAAAACGTAGCAAAAACATCCCCTCCTCTGACAACTACTCAATAAGAGAGGATTTTTCTTTTTTTAGTAATGGTGGTGTTGGACAAAACAGAAAAGTCAGCTAGTACACATGGTGCTTTCTTGTTAAAGCCTTCTAATACCAATTTTATGTCGCTGAAATATCAAAACAATTCTGTCATTATTCCACAACTAAACTCATGACAGGGGAAAATCAAATTAAAACAAATTAATCTAACCAAACACATTCTTAGCAATGAATATGTTCATTGCCATCTCCATTACAAGTGGAAAACAGAACCTCCACAAAATCCTGTCATAAACAATGAAAAAAAAACCCCAAAAATGTAGTCTGTCTGACTTTCAACTCCCTGAAGAAGCCTTCCTCTGCTCCCAGTACATTTTTGGCCAAAGACAACACGAGCTATTCAGCGTATGAGGTAAAACATAAGTCAGGATGAAGAAGAGTGCACCAACTGGCTTAATCAAGTGTAGTTCTACTAACAGAGTAATTGCAACACAGTAGACTGATCTGATGCCACTTCTCAGCATTTCACTTAAACCCATATTACAGAAGTGTCAGCAACTGTACATCAACTAACAGGTATTACTGAAGCCTTGATGTTATCTCTTTATTCTCTTACACAGCATGTAGAGGCCATGACTAGTTTGTAGGAACCCACATAGATATATAAGAAAGCTAGTGTCTTAATAACTTAAAATTTAACTGAGCTACACAAGCAGGTGGGCAGAAAGAAATCTCTCAGTAAGGGTATAGAAATTTCTTCAATGCATGTACCAGAACAAGTGAATTTTGAAAGGAAACATCTTTTTTGCTAATGTGAACACAAAACAACGTGAACATAAAACAATGTGAACAGGATAACTGACAGACAGCGACATAAAATTGGTATTAGAAGGCTTTAACAAGAAAGCACCATGTGTACTAGCTGACTTCTATGTTTTGTCTAACACCACCATTTCTAAAATACAGACAGTATTTCAGTGACTCAGTTCAAAAAAAAGAAAAGAATGCAGAAAAATGGATCAACCATCTCTTTTTGCTGTGACCGTGTATTATCTGTGGGCTTTCAACTGCAATTTCAGCAGCTGCCCCCCAAGGACAAAGAAAGTCCATCAGCTTTTGGTTAGACCTATAACACAGAGGATAGGTAGGAAACAGATTTTTGCTTTAAATACTCTGCTCCCTGAAGGACTCCTGGGAAGAGAAAAATTGTATTTATGATATTGTAGCCCTCCCTGAACTTAGCAGTTACATCCTATTCCCAGTGGAAATTTAATCACTAATTTTATGAAGCACAGGATCAACCACAGAGCATCTCAACTCTGTGTAATCTCAAATGAAGCCTGTAGAACAGGTTTTCAAAACAAAGCTTCTGTGTCCTTGTTAGTAAGAGCCTTATCATTCCAGTAAGGGCTTACTTCATGCACCCCTCCAACAGTAGAAACTTCAGAGACCGCTGTGATAGAAGCAGTTTCATTCACTTCCAGAAAAGGCTCAATATAATTGAACCACAGAATAGTTGACGTTGGAGGGACCTTCGAATATCACTTAGTCCAAGCACGCCATGACATTTCAAAGAGTGACTTGGCAATGACACCAGCCATCTTTCTCCACAATTGTGGCTGGATCCCATCAAGTCCCATGGATTTATATTAGTCCAGTTTATTTAAGAGCTCCATAACATGATATTTCTCCATCAAGGGAAAGTCTTCCTTGCTCCAGACTCTCCCACTGGTTTTGGAGACCTGGATTCCTGAACATTGGTCTTACCAGTAAAGACTGGGGCAATAGTCTTTTGCACAAATATGCACAATCTTAGCCCTTTCTCTTAAGAAATTTTTTTCACAAGGATGGCTCCCTCTAGAAGCAGCAGCAAAATGATTCAGTAAGGCCTTAGGGAATTCTTGCAGGACAATACAAGCCGTGTCTTTACTTCTAGAGGAAAGTTGCCACAGAGTACTTGGCTGCTGCAGCATTTTCTGTTGCGACATCTTTCCTCGCTAAGCGCTCTGGTCTTTTCAGCTGTTTTCTCCTGTCCTCTCAGCGGAGTAGTCTGTTGCTCGTATCCTTGACCTGGCTTCTTGCTGACTGTACTAGCTTGCAGGATACTGTCAGTACTTGGCTGCTGCAGCATTTTCTGTTGCGACATCTTTCCTTGCTAAGTGCTCTGGTCTTTTCGGCTGTTTTCTCCTGTCCTCTCAGCGGAGTCTGTTGCTCATATCCTTGACCTGACTTCTTGCTGACTGTACTAGCTTGCAGGATACTGTCAGTGACTAATGACCACAGCAGTGCAATAAGAAAACAATGGGGCAGGGGGGAATCCAAAGAGACCACGAGTCAGTCTTCCACCAGGCGAGAGAGAGCAGCATTTGAAATGGTGCAGCTCCTCTGACCTTTCTCACTACCAGAAAGTTACACCTCTTCAGCATCAGGGGCCCTAAGATTTTCATTGCTTTGAATCTTGCCAGCAACCTTCCCCTCACATTTTATGAGTGTGGATTTGTTTTATGAACATACACATATATGCAGTAAACATCATAACCACATTTCCTTCACCCCAACTCATCTACACACTTACCAGGAGCACTTGTGATGGCCTAGGGTGTTTTAGACTTACTTGTCCTCAATGAGCTTATGATTTTCCAGTTGAAATTTGTCAAAATAACAACAAAAGACTAACTGAATTCTAGAAGCTTTACTAAAGGGGATGTTGTCAACATGGAGCCTCCATTCATAAAAACAAATGTTGCAAAACAACAGGCCTTTGCTTCCACGTATCTGCACCATTCATTCAAGAAATGTCAAACGAAAGGAAGGATGGGATAACGATACTCCTTAAGTCCATTATACAACTGGGCAAGTAGAAAGGTTTCTGGTTTTGCAGTCAAATTAAAACAAAACAAAATAAAATAGAAAACAAAATCTGGTTGGTGGGGCATAAGAGAGCTAGGTCAGTTCAAGTCTGCAAATATTTATTTTGGATTGATTAGAAATATTTTATTAATCACAAGTAGATAGCTGGTTTTATCTGGTTCTGCCTTTTTATTTAATCTTTTATTCTCATTTAAATCCATTATTAAGGAAAAAGGCCTCAAACATAAAACCCACAAAAAATGAGAAGTCGAAGTCATGTTGACCAATAATCACAAAATAGTCCCATGAACACACCACAACACAGTCAGTTTAGGCTGGTCCCTGATGCAACTGCACACAAAGCTCTTTCTTCCGCTTCTCGCATCCATTCCCTGATCCATCAAATTTGCATGGCTTGGTTTTTATTCACTAAAAAAAACTTCCATAGAGACACACTGTCCCCTCTTAAATTCCAACTTTTGCTTTTTTGAATTGCACTAAATATAGCAATTTTGCAGAGAATAGCATACTACGACAGTTTTTACACTATCTCTTATCTTAACATCATGTCCTGTCCTCTTCTGCCTGTCATAATCTCTGGCCTGAACACTTTCTATAGGAAAGACATTATTACACAATTTTTCTACACAGAACCTCCCATAAGTCCAAGTTCCTCAAGTTAGGATCCCCAAAAGGATCTTTCCACGAAATAATAAATGCTATGTTCTTCTCAAATTAGGAAGTTACAGGGAGAGAAAAAAAGTAATCAGTCTGTGGTCCTACAGATTTCATTTTTCACAAATCATGTAAGAATTCGCTCTCTACCTCTTCTTCTGACACTCTGACATTTCAGCCTCCCAGAAATCTTTCCTCTTGTTTGTTCTCCACAAGGTTTTCACGGATAAGCTCACAATAAAGAAGACTGTTTTAAGCCCCTTTTCTTACGACCATTAGTCTTAACAAAGCCTTCATGGTAATTAATTCTCTCCAATTACAGTGTCACAGATGCAGGAAGGGAGAGTTGCAGATCACAGTCATAAAAACAATCAGCACTTTCAAGGGTTCATCTTTGTTTATATATTCATTTTGTTGTCTTACAAAACAGTTCTAATCACAATTTTGAAGCTAAGTCTTTGTTTTCACCCTGAGGAGTGATGACTAGACCCCTAAGGCATTTTACATGACACACTCCCTTTTCCTCAGAATTTTAAACTAATTCCACTTCTGAAACTTCAATTCCTAAGAACTTGACCAATGAAGAAAAGGTGGCACAGATAAGCTTCCACAAATCAGCCCCAACAAATAATACCACTTTTTGCCTTAGAAATTTGCCTAATTTAATCAATTTCATAAATCAGACTGATGGGCTTAACTGATCTTTATCGCTTCTAATATTTTTCCTGCCATCATAGTACACTTTTCTTTTGCCCTTTCCTGTCATCTGATCCTATAAGAAGCCAAAACCATATTCTTTTTACAAGAAAAAAAGTTCTATTCTATCTCTGCATTTAAAATGATTTCTAAGGAAAGGAGAAAGCAAACCTTGAATAAAGCACACATATTGACAGTGAAGTGCAGCTAAGCCATGTATTGCATGCTGCTAGTTTTCTATAAGGCATCAGACATTAAAGTTGAACTTTTGCCTGGATCCTGTCATTTGAGCTAATCTATTTCTGCTAGGAAACACGTTGGCGGTGGCAGGTGAGGGTCTTTGTGGCCTCGCTGAAATAACAATATCCCCAGCAAGGCTTTAGAGGAAAGCCAGGTATTGACCACCAGAAAAGGAGTGAAATAGCACATTGTAAGAGATGACAGGAAACCCAATTTCCCTTACCACTTAGTTCTGTATATGAAAAGGTCAGAACGACACTGCAGAATTGTTCCAAGCCTTTTCATACCAAATAAATAAATAAGTAAAATAAACTGCTCTGGTTTCCCCGCCTGTAAGCAATTCAGCTCGTTGTTGTAGGTAGGTGAAAAATTTACTTGCATTTTTACTAGGAGACTCTTCCTGTTATACCGAGATGGTCTTTGACAGGGCCACCCATTACAAGAGATCCTTCTGCAGTTGACAACAAAAGGGGGCACATACGAAGTAACTGGACCAAATCCTAATGTAGCTTCTTCCAAATAGATCCTTTGTTCTGGCTCATTTAAGCATCACCAAAGCCTGTAACATGACAAGAGGCCCTTACTTTTCCCTCGTGGAGGGGAGTGTCTTACTTAAAATAAGTGAATCTTATTATCTTATTATAGGCTAGGTAGTGTTTGTCCAAAAACACATGTTATATTATTAATAAAATTCCATCTCTTAATTAGGAACTCTTCTCTGCAGAACAACAATTTTCTCCTTCACTCTAAGTTCTGTTATAGACCCCACTCGAGTATAATCAATTAAGACAAGCCTACTCATGTAAATAGGGTAGATATTGCTCAGCGTGCAGTCTCTGTAAACAAAGAAACCACTAAGGGTTGTGGAAAAGAGTAAAGAATTATCCACAGCTGCATTGTACAACTATGAAGAAAGAAAATTCCTTCAAATCCAGGTCTCCCCTCTTTTTGGTTTTTGTCTTGTTTGTCTGGGGGGAAGGACTTAATGCTTTAAATACAATCCACCATCTCCCTTCTGAATTTTTCCATATCAAATTAGCTTTTGTTTAAATGTGTAAATATCAATCTACTAATAAACAAATTAGATACCTATATATAAATTAGTTACAGCAGACACGCATTACACGTATTTGTCTTTCTGTGCAGTAAAGTTGCAGCTATTCGATTTGATGCAGAATTTCTTTGTTTCACAATCCAGAGGGAGTGGAACAACAGAAATCATTAGCCAGATTCAGAACAGCATATTTCAGTGCAAGTCCATTAGCTATCATTCCCTGACTGGGGGGGGTATGTTTACCAGAGGCTCTGTGGTCCTCACAACATTTCTCTAGGCTTCTCAGAACCATTATTTAAAAGATGCCTACTAGAAAAGCCAGCCTTTTTACTTCGATGTTCCAGGTCTTTCAGAGCCTTTTGAAATTAAATGTCACACTAAAGAGTTCTGTGAGAGACTCGGTTATTAATTCCGTAAGTTACAAATACCTGTGCAAACTGGGCTGCCTGCTTTTGAAGATTTAAAAAAACATAATTACAGAAACAAAAGAATTGCTAACATCAGCAAGAACTTTGGTTTACTATAACACTAGTTTTCTTAGATGATTTCATTCTACGGCAAACACAAGTTTTCACAGACACCATTTTAGTTTTGGTGTGCTTTTTTTTAAAGATAAGGTGGCACAAAGGTGACTGAGGAAAAAAGTCTTACATTAGTCCTGGTAGGTGGACCATCTTTTAAGGATAGAAAGTCATTTAACTTAAGGTTGGTCTGCTTTCCCTAGTCATGGTCTTCCATGTCGCGAAGAATGAATGAAATAAAGCCTGATGACCTTTGTATCTCTCAAAGGCCTCTAATTTTGGACAATCTCCTGTATTTTAGATACAGTCAAAATATTTTTTTTTTTCCCCAGGGTAACAGTGATTTGTTTTCATATTTGACTTGAATTCAAAGCATTTCAGGAAACAGGTCCTAAAATTACATTATACTTCAGAGTACATTTAGATATCTACCTACAGAGATAGAGATACTACTTCAAGTTTTCAGCTACTTGAAATCCATAAAACTTCATCAATTTAATCCAAGTGCTAAAACTCTTGGTACAGGATCTAAATTTCAAAATCAATTTCTAACTCTCATCTGTTAAATTTCACACACGAAGCAGGTTTTCCACTGTGAGCACTGGGAATACACTTCAAGTCATTTACATAATTCATATGTAAAAAGGGACAGTCTTGTAAAAACACATGCACTGCAGGAGCAGAGTTTGAGGTCAGAAAGAGTAGACTTTTAAATTTGGATCTTTCCCACAGCTGTGGTTCATATTTTTCCTAGACACTTCAACAAAAAAAGAAACAAAGCCAGAAAGGATACACAGCATAATTTCCACCCTGTCCAGAGATTCTCTACTGCTGCTACACTGTACTGCTAAAGAAAGCCCGATGCATGGTACAACAATTATTCAGATCAGCCTTTCTCCTTTTATGTAGCTTCTTCTCAAAAATGTCCCCTGGACAATTTCTTATTATGGCAGTTTGTTTTCAGCTAATCAAACATGTGTGGGTTAGGCTGTAACTAAGTGCACGCTCCAGTAACATCCTCTGTTTGTGGGAGTCAAAGTCACGGCTAAAGAACAAGACTTTCTGCCTCTTACATGGCGAAGGCGATCAGCATGTAGAAAAGGCAGCGGTATTACACAGCCATTTCTGTTTTCTTCAGTCAGCTCGGAAAGCAGTTCTTGATACAAATACTACGTACCTCACTGCCCTTCACCTATCAGTTTACTTCAAAACCATCTAATCACACTGTCCAAACATTGGTAAAATTTTTTC
This sequence comes from Apaloderma vittatum, assembly GCF_000703405.1. NCBI lineage: Eukaryota > Metazoa > Chordata > Aves > Trogoniformes > Trogonidae > Apaloderma > Apaloderma vittatum. Next base: position 138,608 of record NW_009695997.1, read on the forward strand.
TTCCTCTTGTATCTTTTTTTGACCTACTTAGATCTGAAATAGCCAACTACAAGTTTCATTCTTGAGTCATTTTGTTGTTTATGCTGTACAGTGCCCAAAACTGCTTAAGCAAGCATTAATTCATGTTTTCCTTGCTGTCCCTAGAGAATTAAAATTTCCACTGGAATCTCCTGATTACAATCTATTTGGGAATCCTTCCTCTCTTCACCCAATTGTGCAGAAAAGCACAAGCCATTTTAAAGTTATTTAATCATAAATATTTGACTATTGAAAACACTGCCCATCTTGCAGGCTTCCTGCACGCACTGACACAGAGTGTTTGAAACCATATCCCAGGGCTGCATTAATTATGCATTGCAACAGCTGCCATAGATCCAGCAGTGCCAGCTCTTTAGGACAGGCTTTGCCATCTAAATCATGAACACAGGAGCGACATCCTGACAGCGCTGTGCCTCCAGTCCAGGCTGAGCACAGCCATTAGTTTTGATTCCAGTGCTGCTGCAGAATGCTCTTAAATCTGGATTTAGTCATGTTAGCACTTCCTCAACGACAAGAGCTTGGCATTACATTTCATCCTGAATTTTATCCTAAAGTTGTAATGGTCCTACATCTGGGAATTTTTAGAAGTGCTGCTCAGAGACACAGTATTACAGATGAGAAACTCCTTGCCCTCGGAGCTTGCTACTGTGTTATGTGGCACCACAAGAGGAAAGTAGCAGACACATGCAAGAGCTTTGTAATACAGCTGCTTGCACGTAAGGCAAAGATGAAAGAAAGGACGAGGACAGGAATAGAGTTGGCAGACCAAGAGAACTACTTGATGGAATGTCATGTAGGTGGAAGACATTTCTGGTTTTAACCAAAGTGAAAAGTTTGAATAAGATGGAAGAGATTGGAGATAAAAATTATATATGCCATCTTGCAGGCGAAGCAGCTACTCTTAAGGAGTCACATGCAAAACGCTTGAGGCGAAATACACCTTGGAGACAGTCAAATTTTTGTGTGTCTTCCTTAGACTTTAATCCTCCTGCAAAGTGCTGTGAACTTCAGTGACAACAATCTAGGTAGAGGCCCTTGTACATACCAGCCACAAGGTTTCAGAACATAGAGCTCTAAAAATAAATTTCCAGAGTTTCCAGGCACTTCCTTTTTAGAGTCCCTACTAAATTCTTATGTCATATACATAAAAAAAGGAGAGGTTTAGGAAGAAAAGAAGAAAAATCTCAAGAATAACACCTGTAAGAACAAGTTTGTCAACTGTCTAACCTCTGTAATCCATGTAACATTCTGTCCTCAGCTATGCCTACCCTTTTCAGCACTCTCCTTATTTAGAAGCCCCTTTCCAGAGCAAGACACTCACCCCTGGCAGCATCACACTCACAGTATCACTTTCAAAAATCATAGATTAATAGAATAGTTTCAGCTGGAAGAGACCTCGAAGATCATTAAGTCCAGCCTTTGTCCCAGCCCTCTCAACCTACTAAACTATGTCCCCCATTGCAACATCTAGTCATCTCTTAAACACCTCCAGGGATGGTGACTCAACCACCTCCCCGGGCAGCCTGTTCCAATGGCTGACAATCCTTTCAGTAAAGAAATTCTTCCTAATATCCAACCTGAACCTCCTCTGGGGCAATTTAAATCCATTTCCCCTCGTTCTATCACTCTCCACTAGGGAGAACAGACCGACTTCCACCTGTCTACAACCTCCCTTCAGGTAGTTGTAGAGAGCGATGAGGTCTCCCCTCAGTCTCCTCTTCTCTAAGCTAAACAGCCCCAGATCCCTCAGCCTTTCCTCGTAAGACCTGTCTTCTAAGAAAGAGGAGTGGCAGTGGTGTAATTTTTTATTTTACATTCCCAAGTTGCTACAATTGCTCTTCCTGAGCAAGTTCAAAGTATTTTCTTTCAGGAAACGTAAGCATTTAAAAGCAAGGCTGTCTGACTCTTAACTGCAACAAGGCATCAGAAAAAATGAATTATATTACACCAGCTACTCTACAATAACCTGTATTTACCTAAAACTTGTGTTCATACAGTTCATCTTTCTGTGCAGCAACGCAGTCTGTGCTCCCACCAGCACCTGTCTCATAGATCCAACTTCTCAAACTCTCAGGTCTGTATCATCACGTTTCTTGATGCAAGTCATACGTGTTTAGGCAAGTGGGAAGAGGAAAGACCCAGTTTCACAAATAGCTGAGAGTAGTGACCTCATTATTCACAAATTCAGGTTGCAACTTTTCGCTTTGTTTGAGTGAGAGTATCTAAGAGCCAGGAGCTGAACAGCATTTTCTTTGAGAAGTAGTAGTATTTAGGCCTTAATCCAAAAAAGCACTTAAGGATATATATAACTTCAATTACATTGACTTCAATGACACTACATGTAACTGTTCTGCTAGGTTTGTGTGTTCATGGACTAAATGAATGTATAGCCAGTATTGTTGAACTGATACCATTACCGTGTGTTAATTACTATGACAGACATTTCAACATTTAAATATTCAGGTTAGAACTTGCTAGTACAATAATTTCTGCTGAACTGTTGAGACAGATAGACAATAATCCTACAACAGATTTTCTGATATTAGATGAGCAGAAATGATCTGAAAAATCGTTTAGCAAGTATTTAGAGTCTGAAATAAAGAGACCTCTCTACATAGACCTTTTCCTCAGTTGCTTATAAAGAAAATTTCAGTTATTGTGAATGAATGCGTGCATCTTTCAGTGCCTACACCTCCCCAATACTTTATAATTAGGCTCTCTCACTAATTTTACATTTTGCTACAAGTTTTGTAGCAGTAATACACTGAACTGTTCAACAGCTAGACTACAGGTTAAATAGAGGAAACTAAGCGTTTTAAACTAATTGAAGACATATAAACAATACTTTTTACTATTAAAACACATTCACACAGAGAAATGTTAACTGTCTGTGTAACTACCATCATTCCCCTTGCCTGTGTAATTCAGTCACTACGAAAGTAACATTTTTTCTTTTCCTACCAAGAATATTTCTGTGTAATGTAACCTCACTCACTGCCATTGGAAGCTATTTTCATCTGTTTCTAATCATAAACTGAAGTTATTCTGAAAAAGCAAACAATAACAAATTAAATGTTTTTTTAAAACCACAAATGTATATAACATCATTCTCATTACTCACCAAAACCAGATAAGTAAGAATGTGACTTGACTTAGCTGTTTTAAAACAATTGAGCCAGCACTGTACTTTCTGTCTGCTGTCACGCAGTAACTCAGCCATCTACGTCTATTTTGATTTTTAGTACAGCAGTACAAGAGCTATACAAGAATACTGCTGCATCTTCACCCCTGAGGTGGAGCCCATGTGTCCCTGGTGCGGTGCCCTCTTCCTTGCTGATCTCTCTTCCTACCAGTTCCACTGAACAGCAGCAACTTCTGGGTCCATGAGCTTGGGATGCACTCAATTCCACCAGTCAGTATTTTTAGATTTATTACTGAAATATTACTGTGCATATTACAACAACTGTTGTAAATAAGAGAAAACTTAAAATGTATCTGCTTAAAACGCTTCCAGTCAAAAATATGTTTGGAAATGCTGCAGGCACTGCTTTCACTGGAGGTCAGCATAGACACTCACGCTGACTTCATACAAGTCAGTCTCAGGACTAGTTTTCCAAAAGTCTCACTGTAATGATGCCACTGTGGGCATATAAAAGTGACTTAATTTTCCACGTCTGCTTTCAGAAAGGGCATTTGCACTACAAAGCCGACATCCTGCAGGTGCAAGGTTTCACTTTTGAAAGCTACTCAGGCACAAGAAGTACCTTAAAAAACAACAACAACAACAACAAAAACAAACAAAACACCAAACAAACTAGGCTCTTGTATGTCATCTAAACATTCTCAGCACTTTTAAAACAGAACTTGGCAATAACGACTTGAACTCAAACAGTAACATCACCCAGCCTAAAGCAATGCATGAGATTTCCAGTTTCAGATCCTACTGAAACACACCCCACACATCACATGGTATTCAACATGGAATCCAACTTTATTTTTTAAACTTCAACTTTAACGGACACCTCTCCTTTCCAAAAGGTGCAAGCGCCCCCATGCCCCTGTTGCCATGCTTGGCTCATTTTAACCATGGTAATTTCTTGATAATTCCTTAAAACTCCTCCTTTGCTAAAAGCTCCAGGGCCCCTCACTTAACCACAATTATCCAATTACTGACATTCCACTTTCGATGTCAGTCTCTTACATAACTAAAATGAAGAAAGTTAAACACGTAGAAAAAGCCACACACATTGCATTCTCTTCTGAAGGACGGGACCAATCTTTTTTCAGTGGTGCCCAGTGACAAGACAAGAGGTAATGTGCGCAGATTTGAACATCAGAAATTCCACCTAAACATGAGGAGAAACTTTTTCACTCTTTCAACTTTCACACAAAGAGGGTGTGAAGTCTTCTTCTCTGGATACTTTCAAAACCCACCTGGACACCATCCTGTGTAACCTGCTCTAGGTGAACGTGCTCTGGCAGGGGGGTTGGACTAGATGATCTCCAGAGGTCCCTTCCAAACCCGAACATTCTGTGATTCTGTGAAAGACTAAGACTGAAAGCCTGGACTAGGTATTTTACAAGTACCATTTTCTTACAGAGAAGACCATTACAAGGTTCTGTTTACAAAAGGAACACTACAGTTGTTGATTTTTGCATTGCCAAGATGGAGTATTATCTCACTTCCCATTTTTTTGTTTTGTTTGTTTTTAAGGAGGTCACACTGAATGAATACAGCACAAATACACAAACACTTGAGGTGAACAGCACTGCTGAAATCATATGTTACCAGAAATGATTGGCTCAGGTGAGGAGAATTCTCATCTCCTGTACAGTAAAATTATAGCTCCTGCAGGGAAACTTTTGTGGGTATGAAATGAGGTGACCCAGTCAGTCTCTAAAATTGCTTAAGGCCTTTATAGTACTACTACTATCTTCCTTAGGAATATCTCCTATTGGTTGCTACTAATTGCAAGGGCATTGGGGCAACGGCCCATAGTGTGGTGCAACAATTATTTAAATACCACTCAAAGCTATCGCTGATGTAACATTAAATTCACAAAGCTACAAATCCACAAGTAGTTAAAATTAATGAAAACAAATGATGCTTTAGCACCAATGTCAGTTCAGCTTACTCAGTTATCCACTGTGGCTTGTACTACATATTTCATTATATAGATAGTTACATATTATATTAAAACAGATTAAAAAAATATATGCTATGTATTTTCTGAAAATGGTGAGTCTCTAAGAAGTATTTACTTTCAACTTGGTATTAATAAGGGATTAATTCATTGCTTACCTGCATTAACTCTCCTCAGATTTTCAGAGACAACTAATGTATCAATCCTTTAGAAGAAAAGAACAGATCCACAGCTTTTGCTGACTGGCCAAAGTTCTATGGGTTTGATCTAAGGGTTTCTTCCATCCAGCAATCGCAACCTATGGAGGAAATATCACTCCACTGATGGATCTGAGCAGCTTCACTCAGCCTCTGACTCTCCAGAAGTAGTACATAGACAAACCTACACTCAGTGCAGAACTATCGTAGAATCATAGAATGGTTTGGGTTGGAAGAGACCTCAAAGATCATCTAGTTCCAACCCCCCTGCCATGGCAGGGGCATCTCCCACTAGACCAGGTTGCTCAGTGCTCCACCCAGCCTGGTCTTGAACACATCCAGGGATGAAGCATCCACAACCTCCAGGGCAACCTGTTCCAGTGCCTCACCACCCTCTGGGTAAAGAGCTTCTTCCTTATATCTTGTCTAAACCTATGCTACACTTCAAACCTCAATGCTGCAGAAATGTACAGTTACTACTGGCATCCTCTGCTGATAACGTAGTGCTTGCTCTAGGTCACGGAATCGCTTTGGTTGGAAAAGACCTTTAAGATCATCAAGTCCTACACCAATATATACTATGCAGCTTTACACTCATTCAGTCATGTAAGGCCAACAGTAGTGAAAACAGTGTAAAACTGGAATACGAAATACAAAAAGTTCATGACTACAGAAGAAAAACAGTTAATTCGTATTTGGAAGGCATAACAATACAAGCCCTACTGCACTATTGTAAATTAACACCATCAGTAAATAGTCTCAGTTAATTTCAATAGGAAAATAGAAGCAAAATACTTATTTTCCAATGATGAGCTTTCTAAACCATCAGTGCCTCACACACAAGTCTTTCTATAATACATCCTGTAGAGATTAACCTGTACCATGATCAGAATGGTCTTGATCTCAGTTAAATGCATTCTTGAAGTATTTAAAATGTACTGCTTCATCACTGATATTTTTACAAGGTTGTCAAAGAGAAATATCATTTTTCATCCCGCTTTATTTCACTTTACTTCAAGATATAATAATTAACAGGAGTCTTTAGATGCTGGCAAAACTGTCCCTTTTGAAGTTTCCACATAGCTGTCACCCTGGAGATAAAGGTAGATTATTCAATCTTGACATTATAATTGTGAATACAAGATAAAAGACTGGATTAGCAACTTCATAACTTCATGCCTAGGAAAAAAAAAATATTACCATGAGGTAATTTTACTTTGAGTTTAAGGAGTTTCTTAAGGATGAAGAGAGGAAGACTATCACGTCTTGAAAGGGTATGTCCTTTTGAGCATCCAAGTAAAAAATCAAATTACAATTATCTTTTATTTATAAAATTATACACGAATACTAGGGTAATCGTGTGACAGATAAATTATTCCTGTCTAAACACTGGGTTCTTCTGTGTGTTGCCGTTACATCTCTTCTCATGTAATTTTCATTCCTCTGTATAGAAATAAAAGGCAATATGGAACAGAGCACATTAGAGAACTGGTTGTAGCAACACTTTGCATCTCAGCCACTGCATGAAAAAAACAGACCAACCATAAGATGGTTTGTACAGTGGAGTTCACCTCTCAACAAACGCATCATGTCTCTCTCAAGAAAGCAGAGTTAATGGGAACTTTGCAGCTGAGAACTTGAGATATACAGCAGCAGAAAAAAATAACTGCTGACTGCCTCCTAGATATCTTTCCAGTACTTTCGTACATGCTAATGGAACAGTGTAGGATCAAACTTCTTTGCCCTTGGAATAGCATTGATTCATTTTGTGGGAAACAGGAAAATACATTCAGGAAAATAACACATCAGGACAGAATTCAGAGGTAAAATTTAAGTGTTATCAAGAAATGTTTTGTGGGTCTGCTTGTTATAGGTTCCATAAAAAGAGCTGCAACTTCATGCCGTAACAGACTGACCTGCTGAGCGCAGTTCAAGATTTTACCAATGAAGAGCCTCACTATCGCTTGAATAGCGGAGTCAAACCAGCACGGCTTACCAGGAAGGCAAGGAAGCCTCTCTAAAGCAAGCAATCAGCCAGAAAACTGGGATTGTCATCAATTTAAAAAAAAACATACAGGATTTTAAAAAGCTATTAAACTGAACTCAGGCCATACCAGAACAAAATTCAAGCAAAAGTTACCAGAAGGACTCTGAACTGCTCATAAAGCTCTCTTCAAATACACAAGGAACATGAATACTATCAGATAAACTGTAGGAACACAAATACTACTGGATGATTTGCAGGCCCAGATTCGATTTTAATCAAAAATCTAAATCAGTTGTGTCAGTGCTGATCACGGAAAACACTAGAGAGCTTCCCATATTGTGGCCGTGCTTTTGGAGGAACCAGAAGGATCTCTCCAAAATAAAAGCACTTCTAAGGAACACAGGAAAAACTGGATGTACTATCAAAATCCCAGGACTAGCTTACACTCAGCCAAGAATTCAAAAAGAACTCAGATAAGAAACAGTTTAATAATTTACAATAGCATCTAACAGTTTTGCCTGAACTGGTTAGAATGCCTGAGGACTAGTCAATAGTAACTGCAACTCCTAGACAGAGAAGGGCAAGGGAGACTCAGCTCAGGGGAAAACTGCACAAATTCAGAGAGAAGAGGAAAAAAGAAAATACAAAATGAACAACCAAAGAGTAGCTTCAACCATCTGAATTATCAGAAAATATCTGGGAAGTACCACGTCTACCTATCTTGCTCTTATTTGAGGGCATTCATGGCTTCTGGCCACTGTCAGAGGCCAGTCAGATTGGCTAATCACCCCATTAGTCAAAACCAGTACGAGGTTCTAAAGTCTTAACGTTCATGTATCTAAGTAAAATAAAATCCTCTTATCTTACAAAGTACCTGTAACACAGAGACCAGACCACATAAACCAAGAGCAACGCTGATGGATAATTGACTAGATTCAGTGAATGAAAGCCAGAGAATTTAATAAGCTTTGTATATACTTAACAGGCTCCTGAGCCACTATGCAATATTTATGCCGAAGGAATGAGACCGGGAGGAAAAGTGATCATCTCCATCCCTGTTTGTACAACACAATCATGGAGCTTCAGCATCTGATAAAAGTCCCCCAAACTTACCATCTGGTCAGAGCAGGTGGTATTTCATTCTTAGCTTATTTCAGTAAATGCCTCAGAAATGAAAGCCCAGATAGAGAACACAGACAAACTATCTCTGGGGAGTCTTTAACCATTTGTGTCAGAAGAAACATTATATAGCTCCTCCTCATGCTTGGCACTGCTGGGACCCCACAGTGCTTTTTTCCCAAGGATATGAGCTACAGTCCCAGCATGCAGCTACCACTTACATTTAAACAATTTGGACAGGACCAAAGGTAAAGGTAGGAAGAGCAGGACCTGAGTGATGTCACTTGATAAACTGATGTAATATCTCATTACATACCTCTAAGAGATATTAGTTTGCAACCTTATAAAATCATTTAAGAGCCGCAATGACAAACAAAGTATTTAACTCTACTAAAATTATTTCTTTTAAAGTACTCCATAAACATGGCCTTACTCAGCAAAATAAGAAATTCTCCCTTAAAACTGATTTACCTTCCAGTTAAACATCACAGTCCAGGTTAATTACAATCAAAACAGTGGTCTGAATTCAGGATTATCTCACTCCTTTTTAATGAATTAATTAGAAATTGATCCCTCTTCAGTTAAATCCAGATGTTTGGATTTTTAAACTAGAAAACATATACATAATCTTCAAAGTTACAGAAACCTGGGGAGCTGTGTACCATCTAAAGAAAATCCTCTTAAGCCGAGTGTTTCAAGAAGAAATTCAGAAAAATCTGTAGTTCTGCTGCAATAAAAATGAGTATTTACTGGGCTATGATTGTTAGGGATACTTCTATCATAATAAAAAAGAATACACACTTGATAAAACTTGTTTTAAAGACAAACATTTGGCATCAAATATGACTGCATCTGTTTTTTCTTCTTTTTTTCTTTTCCTCCCCACACAGCTTGAGTCCCTTTGTATTTGCTTAACAAGATCTTTATGATACTGCATGCTTCAAGTCATCATTCCTTTTAAAAAGTGAGCCTATTTTTAAACTGAGCCTTTGTCCAATTAATTAATTGAACAACTGCACTGCATTAATCCTTGTTTTCTGCCTTGCTTTTCCTATATACTGATTGCAGTGACAGTCAATAAAGTAGATGTGCTTTTCTGTAGTGGTGACAGTGCATGTGTAAAGCAACTTGATTTTTTTTTTTTTCAACCTGCCAAAGTGATTTGTGATACTGAGGTGTAAAGTCTGAGAAAAAAACAGGTGTAGAATACACGCTTTTATTTTCCACAAATAACTTTTAGTAAAGACATAAAGCATGAAATGCAGAGCCTAAGAAAATGTGAGCTCAAAATCTGAATGGGAAGAACTTGGCTCATTCTAAAGCTGAAAAACAACCAAGTCAACTCTCGGCTGATTCAGACCAAAACAGCTCCTGTGACCCCAGATACTACCGTGATTTGTAACGGTACCCAAGTGAAAGCTGTCTACCAGAATAACTGTTTTTAGAACACATGAGACGACAACAACAAGGGAAAAGTATTTTCAGTGTGACATCATCTGAAATAGCTACCTCCTCAGAAGTACAATTTTTACAACCTCCCCACATGTACTTATGTTTCAAGTTCAGAATACTTGTGCCCCCTCACCCATCTACTCAGCTAGCGTTTATCTTATCAGAAAGGTCTTATTAAAATACAAAGTAACACACCGGGGAGCGGCCATCAACTATAGGAAGTTTTGCCCAACTAATAAGCAGCATCATATGTAGAAAATTAAAACAAAACAAAAAAAAATCTTTAGAACTCAACAAAACTATTCACAGTTCCCTGAGTAATATCATGGTGCTATCCTAATTGATATTTTTTCCTCTCTCACTGTACTGTGTATTTCTGTAGTCTTGCCTGCTTTCACAGTCAATGATCTTAAACGTCTTTTCCAATCTCGGCAATTCTGTGTTCAGGCATTCTTTAATATAGTAAAATAAACCAAGACCAAAATGACAAACAAAATGCGAACACTAAAAAACCAGTATTTATTATTCAGTATCTTTAAGTTGAGACGCAGGGTATAGAGCACGTATTTTTGCGCTGTTATTCTATAATGAAGGTCTGTAGTGTCTTACTTGAGATAAGAGGCAGAACTGCCCTCTGACGTTAAACTGCATCACCACTGAATACAGCAGGTTCTGCTCCATCTTTGTCATTACACAACTTCTGTATCCTTCTTTAGCCACCTCACCACCCTATTATAACACTTCTCGATGTAGTGGCATCTGAAAACACACACAAGGCACTGGAAGAATTCTATCCGAAAAGATTTTCTTTTCATAAGAGATGTCTTCATTGGTGCAGTCCCCTACTCTGTCACTCATGCAGTAAAATCAAGTATGTTAACCTTCTAGTATATGATGATAAGATAGTGATAAAATGGCAGTAAGACAAGCCACAGGCAGCAGACACAGCAAAGGAGACTAAACCAAATATTTATCAGATTATACATCTGCAATAAAGTTGCAACTCTAGGCTCCAATCATCTCTCTTTAAAGTCAGCCTGAATTTATCCCTTTCAGATAACAGCATTGTTCCACTAAAAAATTGCTATGCTTATTAAACATATTGAAGTTGCAAATGATAAAAACACCTCATTTAAATTATAATTTGGATAGCTGGGGATCAAACAGTTTTGCATGTCTACTGAGTAATGTGCAAATTTTGTATTTCACAAGCTTCCTGAATTTTTTTTTTTAATTCCAAACCAACATTTAGCCTTTGGAAACACTCTTCTGTTTATATAAAAAGTAACTATGAAGGACTAACATCATGTACAACACTTGGGTACTCTACAAAATGAAAAAAAAGAAAAAAAAAAAAGAAAATCACACTCATCCTCATAACCTGTCATTCACTGCCATCCATCATCAGTTCTACAGGCAATGTGAGAACTGTAAGACTCCGACATTTTAAATCCCTCATATCTACATCACTCTATAACAGCTTAGAGAGCACTGAAGCTGACAACAGAAATCAGTTGATTCCAGATCAGAACTGTGATATGTGAATGTACCTGCTGACTCTGCTTAAGTAAATTTTAACTGTTTAACTGATTTCTCAAAGTTCAGGACCCCATGGTAAGTCTTAAACCTCAGTAAACCCACGTCTGTGATGTGTAACACATACTACTGCACCATTACTCAGCTACAAAGAAACAGCTGTAAGATTCACGAGTGACTACTGTAGATCAAAAAGACCACGGACCTGTAGGCTGCTTGTGTAGGACTTGGACTGAAGTGAGCATAAGCCACACTGCACACAAAACTCCGTCAAATCCACGGTGAGATAGTTTTTGTACTGTCAGCTTCAACAAGGAATCAAGAATGTGAACCAGAGCGGAGGCACAGCAACCTCCTTTCCCCTACCGGCTCAGAGAAAGCTTAAAAAGGAATTCTGTAGTTCTCATGCCTCTGGTTTGACTGTTCTCTCATGGAGTGCCGCTGTTTAAATTTACATGTCTGTGAATCTTGTGTACTTCATTAGCACTAATTTCCTTTCTAAAATTCTGAAAAGAAAGTTCGCCCTCACAGCAGGAAGATAGTAACACTATAACTTATGAATTATCTTTACGGTACCCTTAAAAGGGAAAAGGAAGAAAGGAATACCAGAAACAACGTACTGTTACAAAGCGTGTCCCCTAATTCTCTAGTATCCTTCGACTTGAAGTGTTAATGAAATCACCAGCAGGCAGTGGTGTATCTGTTCCTATAAGATGACAGAAGCCAACAGAAATTAATGAGATGGCTTAACACTGTTTTTAAATGTTTTAAATATCTTCTTAAGAAGCGGGTGTCAAATTATAAAATCAATCAGAAAAATTATATGTTTTCCCTGAAGATTTATTAATATAAAAGCAAACATTTACAGGAACCTAATGTGATTTCTGGGGCTTTTAAAAAAAAATAAGATATTGTAGAAACGAAAAGTTAAGTACTTCCAAATATGGAAGTACTTAGCATTTTAAAGTGCTATACAGCATGTGAAGAACCTCTCATCTTTAAGTGCATCATTTTTACTCACTAGGTTAACCCAAGCTGGTGCTATAGTGACAGGGAGTCTACAAAGACCAGGGGAAGTACTACTGCTTCAGTTAAAGATTCATGCTCAGCTTGTTGATTGTTCTGATGAAAGTTTTGCTTGAGGGTTTTTTTTATTTGGGAAGTACACTTTGCAACCTCACATAACTCTCCAGAGCTAGATCTCTGAGTACCAAACAGATTGACAAGAGTACTCTTCCTGGGAAAGTTTCCCCATAAAGGCAAAGTTTCCAATGATTTCAAGGATGTCAACAGTTCATTCTTACTCTTTAGCCTTGAAATGCATCTTTGGAGGGGAAAAAAAAAAAATAAAAAAGCAGCAATGTTCTGGAAAGCACTACAGTTTATCCAACTTTCCCTCTAGATAACATTAAAAATGTGGGAGCAAGGAAAGAGAGGAATCAGCAACATAACAATGGTGTAGATAAATATAGTTCCTTTCCATATTCCATTTCTAAACAAAGGCAACAGCCAGGTTTAATAGCCAAGGAAAGCAGCCCCGACCTTACCCTAACGCTCATGGGAGTTTAATGCCTGAGAAAAAGGCTCACGCCACAGCACCCTCATCGAAATGACCAAAGTGTAGTTTGTAGCAAAAACAAAATTCAGACAGATGGTTCTCGACAAGACCTACAAGGTAATCCACCAGGAGATGCAAGAGAGGGCAGTTATGGAAGGAAATGCCCCAGATGCATCAAAGAAATGACCTGTCCCTCCTGCACCTGGCCCACGTCACGGCTGTGGAGCTGGTGACAAGAGACTGGGATTTCATGTAGGGGTACACATTCAGACACGTGAAAGAACGAGGACAGTCACCTGTTTTCTGCTCACCACTGGTAAATCCTATTATCCCACGGCTTTTGTGCCACTGCCATAACTTCACAGAGGAGCTGATTTCAAAAGTTTAAACAGCCTCTGTGGTTCCCCATAAAAACTGAAATAATTGGTAAAGCCAGTTCCCTTTAGCCAGAAGCATGGGTTTGTTTCTTTTTCAACACATCTAGGAGAAGGCGAAAGGGGATTTTCCCATGCTGTCAAAATATTTTTACATTCTCCAGATTAAAATAGGTCAATTTTTCAGTTAGTGGCAACTTTCTATTTTCAGTAGCAGGATTTGCCTTCCAACGCTTCCTACAGAGGAGTGCTCTCTGTTGTCCAGCTCTGTCCTGCTGCAGCTTATCCAGTGACACTGGACTCCTCCTGTTTGTTGTGGCCTCCAGCAGCCCCTACGCCAGCCAACAAACAGCAGCAAGCTGTCACTTCCCACAACACTCACACACACACACGCGCTGCTGAGGCTTATCTAGGAAGAGATTACTCTGCCTGCAAGTTATGGAGGGAGGACTCCCATTCTGGGGAATCACCATCGGTGGAGAATCAGGATGCTTCTTCTCTCTCCTGTCACACCAATGTAAGGTTTTACTGAACTATCCCAATGCAGCACCAGGTTGTCATGAGCAACGTGCTTGAAAGACCTCTCAGGGACTCCCAGGAGTTCCTTGTTAAAATTTTGCCACCAGATGAAAGGGCATTGCAGAATTGCGGATTATTATTGGCAAAGTCCTGACAAGGTATTGGGAATGTTGTCCCTGCTTCTGAGGTAGCTTAGACATCTTCTCAGTAGTGCTAAAAAGCATCCCTGCTGAAGATCACTTACTTCTTATGAAATTGTATCCAAGAAATAATTTTAGGGAGGTGGAAGACTGCTTTTAGAGAAAAACCGCTTCCAAACATATGTAATAGTTAAGATATCTCCCAAGGCAAGGGACTCCTCCTCGTCTTTCAACTAGTAATTACAGCTATGCTGTACTGTTAGTATACTAAATACAGTTCTCAACAACAAAATATAAATAAATCACTCTGAGATCATCTTTTGCATGAAGTATCTGCAGGTTACCATTGTTTTATTGCACGACCTAAAGGAACAGAAAATCCACTACAGTTCACCTTTGAAATAAATCATGAGATACTTCTACTTCTACAGGCATGTACCTTCAACCACATTTTTTTGAAGCTTGAGAGAAATACATGGTGATCTGTTGTTAATACTACTGGCAAATCCACAAAATGCTAATTCCTAAGTTTTCAGCTATTTTTTTTGTTACTGAGTGAGTTCACTTACTAGATCACAACTGGTTATTTTGATTTCATTTTTTGGTGGTTCAGAGTATAACTATGAAGATTGGATACTTGAATACTGCCTCCACCTGGAAAGAATTTCAGTTTTCCTCCAGCAGCTGTACCAAACTACAGTACACTTTTCATAGAATCATAGAATGCCATAGGCTGGAAGGGACCTTAGAGATCATCTAGTCCAACCTCCCTGTCATGGGCAGGGACGCCTCTCAACTAGATCAGGCTACTCAAGGCTCCGTCCAACTTGGCCTTGAACATCTCCAGGGAGGGGGCAGACACAACGTCTCTGGGCAATTTATTCCAAAGTCTTGCCGCCCTCGTACTGAAGAATTTCTTCCTAAGATCCAGTCTAAATCTATTCTCCTTCAACTTAAACCCATTCCCCTTTGTCCTATCGCTGGACACTCTTGTAAAAAATCCTTCCCCAGGTGTCCTGTAGGTTCCCTTCAGGTATTGGAAGGCAGCTATTAGGTCCCCCCGAAGTCTTCTCTTTTTTATGTTGTGGTTCTTAAATACTTGAAAATACTAAGTATAAGCAGCTTCTAATGGAGGAAGAACTCACCCAACCATCAGCAAAGAACTACACAACAGCATACAGCAGGGGTGTGTTTCGAGTTTAAACCCAATGTAGCCATATGCAAAAACTTGAGGGCCGAGCCAATAATGTAATGCAACACAGTAAAATAAGATGCCATTAAAAAGAGTAACCTCGTAAGAGGTAACATTTATCTTGAAGTCAGCCCAACAGTATGTGACTTGTGCTGCACAGCTGCTCAAGGGGAAAAGGGAGCAGGAAGGCTTCCTCTTTCATCTCTCCCCAGCAGAGAAACTAATCAAAACTGTTGTCCTCACACTTCACAGGGCGACCTGCATCAGAGTTTGTACAGAAGAGCATGATGGAAGCATGCACCGAAAAAAACCTCCTAGCTCCTAGAATTAATACTGGGGTTTATTATAATAACACACTGGAGATAGACACAAAGCACACCATTACCTATGGGAAGCAGGGGCTAGATTAAGGAGGGCAAGAAAATGGTTCTGCTCCACAGAACAAAAATAATGAGTTAGGGAAACCAGCCCGCACCTTTCAAACAGATTACACCATGTGTGCCTGTCCTGATGTACCCTGTACAACCCATGAGGAGGCAATTCTCATCCCCCACACTCCTATGAGGCATCATATTGTCCGTAAACTGAGGCTTAACAAAAAACTGTTGTCCAAGGACTGCTTGAGGCTAGAGCCTGCAGCAACACAACTTCATCAAGTGCAGAGCTGGTCACACCACTGCTCCTGCTGCAGGCACCACCAAAGCCTGAAAGGCAGCTCCAGATCACCCCTTCTGGAGCTCTCATTCAAGACTTGAGTCTCTCTTGAGCCTACGGTCCTGGGGAGACTCATCTACAGCCCCAGTCTAGCTCAGCACAGACATGCTGATGTTGCTAAACCTGAGTGCTCCCAACTGAAACTTTTCCACTCACAAGCGTATTGCGTGCTTAAATGCCATGAAAAAATATAAATTGTTCTCCTCAAAGCCCAGAAGGTTCCTTAATAACTAAGCTCCACTAATTAGTAACAGCTGTTAATGAAGTGAGCAGGTACAAACCTAACCAATTAATGTATGAGATTCTTAGACTGAGCTAACATTCAAAGGGAACCTATTAAGTAAAATATTAAAAAGACAATATTCAGAGGTCAATATTTTTGTTGCTGAGACTGTATTGTCATCCAACCACAGCAATATAAGTCTCTATCAAAAGTAGAACATGTTTGTACTAAAACCTTACAACTTTTGTTTTGCTTATGCAAACCAAAAGCCTGTCACATCACTTTCTAACAAATGAATAAGGTAAGATACAGAATATAAATAATGCAAATCAGGAACAACACTGTTAATGGTTGGCTGACTGTATAATTCCGTATTTGGAAAAATATAACATATTATAAATATTATATATATACACACACATACACTGTTTGGAAAGCTTGATTTGAAAGAGAAAAACTCCTGTGTGAGAGCAGATCATAGTTAAATGAAAGCATGGTCACCATTACCATCACATTTTACTCAGCATCTTTGCTGCTAAGTTATATTTTGATTTGCTTCAACACTGTTGTAATCTCAGTTTGTAATTGCAGAAACTTTCTCCCTAGATCTTTCACACACTGGCTGACAGTTCAAGTCCACAGCAAAGAAAAAATAAATAATTTTTTAAAAATCATGCTCACTCCTTACAGGAGCTGAAAAATTTAAGAGCTCTCCTTTTACTCAAATCTGATCTGACAGCATTCCAGATACTGCAGTCATCTCAATAAACTTGTTTTCATTTTCCATAGTGTTCATGAAAACCCAGACTTTCAAGATTATTTACTCTACAGAACATCACTGCACAAGCAGATCTTTAGTTAGGTTGAAATGCCATTCCCAGGGCTGAAATTAAATGATTCCTCCCACTCTTCTGCTAGTCAGGCGCTGTAAGTCTCCTGGTTCCCAGTACTGAAAGGAAACTAAATCAGACCACCACCAATATATCATAAGTAGTAGATTTTCCATCCAAAGTGCTTAACTGTCAGTTAAAAGAATAATCTTCAAATGAACACTCGACATAAATAGTTTGCTTTCTAACTTTACTTTAAAACAGAAATACAGAGCAAAATGTTCTTAAATAAAAAACACCACAGAAATCAGTCCATTGTTATAGAAGCCACGTAAAAAGGGGGAAAGAGAAAGAGAGAAGGGGAATGCATTCACTAAGTTGCTTCCAAAATGTTTGCCTAACCCTAATTATCAGCCTTCGTACTGCAGGAAGAGCTCTGCACGTACACAGTCAGAGCTCCTAGAGATCCTTTCACGACTTCTCAGTGGTAAAGTGGTAGGTAAGGAGATACGGCTAGGGACTAAGCCTTAGGGGTCCTTATTTTCAAATTCTTGATCCCACATAGTATTAGTTTTAAGTTAACAATTACTTATTATTTTAGGTAATTAAAACTATAAAACCATTACTGAGTTATCAAGGTATTAGAACAGAAGTCTAGGATTTCCCAGTAGAGAGTTTTTTGCTCTTATATGGTATGCTCTAGAAATTTTAAAATATAGAAGAAAAACAAACAAAAGAACAAAGTTATCTACATGTAATGATTTACAATGCGGAGGCAGCTTTGGGAAAAATGCGTAACTCAAAAAGCATCGCACTCCTAAAAAATAAAAACAATTTTTAAAAAATATCGATCAGATGGCCTTTTTCATCCTTCTTTGGAAACAATCTTTTTATGTTTGGTCTTTGTGATTTTTTAATGCATACATATGCCCAGAAGTTTGGACAAATTCTCAAGCAAAAACCTATACAAGCCAACTGAAAAACCGCATCCCTATGAGTGATTTTTAGAACATTCCATTGAGATCTAAATTCATTACTGTAGTCT
Source organism: Apaloderma vittatum (assembly GCF_000703405.1). Lineage (NCBI taxonomy): Eukaryota > Metazoa > Chordata > Aves > Trogoniformes > Trogonidae > Apaloderma > Apaloderma vittatum. The sequence continues at coordinate 156,677 of NW_009695997.1, forward strand.
GGACTTTTCTCCTGTACCAATATCACTGTTTTAATTATCTCATTTTTTCAGGCATTGTCCCCAGCATAGCTGCAGTATGTCAGTACAAACTGGCTTTATACTAGGATATGTTATTCCCCTCTTTTCACTACAGAACACATGAGTATTCTCTTTATCAAAGAACCTGTAGGCAGAATGGGGAGGGGGCTCTTACTCTTTTAACTGACAACATTTTCACGTGTAGATAAACTTCAGACTAATTCCTGAACATCACAGGCAGAAGTCCCACACGGTTATGTAAGATGGCGAAGAACTCCCCTGATTTCAGAGGTGTGTTGTGCAGGAGCTGGGTGGTTGCAAGAGAAGAGGACTGCAGCTCTGGATGCCAGCCATGCAAACCAAGAAACTGCCAAGCACCTGCTGAAGCCAGTGCACAAAAACTGGGTGGAAGCAGGTTCTGAATCTAATAGCTAAACAGGTTAAAAAAAAAGAAAGTACTATTTTTTTTCAGAAAGCAGCAGATTATTTTTTACATTAAAGTTGGTGTAAAAATGAGTTCTACTGGTTTTTTTTAAACGAAAGATGGCAATGGGATTTTTTTTTTTTAATAGAAGGTGTCATAATTTTGCCTTTATTTCTAACCTTGGCCTATTCCATGCAAATTTCCTTTCAGTTGATCTCTTCAGTGTTCCAAGACAGTTCCGATGACACAAATTTCAAATATAAATAATCATTGAAATACATACAGAAATAGCATTTAAAGAAAATTCTTTTCCTTCAATATGTGGTTCGTCAGCAAGAAGTTCTGACTAGAAGAGGATTTTTTTTTTTCCAGAATTCAACTTTACCCTCAAATGGACAAATAATTCCCTGAAAACAGCCAAAAAACCCAACTTGTTGCAGTTCGCCAAGAGTTGCATTTCTGCTGAACAGAAGTTCCTGTGACCTGAAATGCTTACACTTCCTGCCTTTAGGATAAATGAGAAAAGCCTGAGGCTCTGCCAGACATCTTGCAGCAAACCCACCTGAAGTGGTTTAACATGATTGCCCTGTCCCACTGCAAGAGGTTGCTGACCCAGAGATACTTCCCATATAATGCAACCAACCATAAGCCAAGTGGCCACCTTCATTTCAAAGATGCTACAACACAGCGATTCTCTACTACAAAATTGACAGGACATACTATTTGAAGTTGAGGATGGGAAATTTAAAGACAATAAATGTTCTTTTTTTAGGTTTCACATAAGCATTTTTAGCAATGCAAAAAATTTCACACAGCTTTCCTATTTCTAAGTTACTCCCCTTGGAGAACAGCAAAAAACACAGGCAGTATCAGACACCAGGTAAACCACCAGGGAGAGTATGGATGTCGGTGTGCATATCCAACCATAATGTGATATGCAACTGATCTCGAGCACCACCATTGCTAATTAACACAATTGAGGGGGTAAAGAATGCTTGAGAGATCCTGATGCTTTTAGAAAAAGCAAAGGTGAAAAAGCCCCACACAGTACACCTGCAAGCCACAATTGAGTGGAATTTAGAAATAAAAACCTACAATCACTCAGGAATAACACAGAAGAAAAATTCATGTTCTTTTTCACAGTGTTGCATTGAAACAGCCAAATCCAACTTCCATCGCTAAGTAAAAAGTACACAAGCATATATTTAACTTGAGCAGAATTCAGGCATAAGGATGCAAAGAAATCCCGGGGACTTAGTGCTTCACTGCAGGGAACTGATGCTTCTTAATTTGGTCAGCATCTGGACCTAAAATCAGCCTCCTCACATTACTAATTAATGTTGGAGCACAGTTAGTAAGAAAACTGACAGCTAGAAGGTGGCATTTCCAGTACAGGCACAATTCTGAATTCGCAGGCTCGCTTAAGGGGACTTGTTTATTACAAATTACTACTCTCAAGTCACAAGTACATAAAAAGTGGAAGTGCAGATAATACGAAAGTCAAAAAAAAAAAATCAACACAACAAAACAATAGCTCTGGAGACATCATTGAAATGTTTTTTCCACACAGGCATATAAATTTTGATTTCAGTGTGCATGGCAGATCTCAGGACTGTGTGACTTTTCTGACTAAGTAAATGACATTCCTATCAGAAAAAAAAATTCAGGTATATGATAGAACAGCAAATTTACATCCATTTCTGGGCTAACTTTGCCAATATACCACACAGTAGCAAAAGGACAAAACAAGTCCTTTGTTTATTCAGTTATCTTGATTAACTTTAGTTATAACACCACATGTCAATAATCAAATTAAAACAGAGTTATAATCAGAAAATTATAATCCTTTCTAACATAATTTGTCTTCTGTGTCTAAGCGCGTTTCCTGAAGAGTGGCCCAAGCTCTTGAACAGTTAGATGAATAAAGCTGAGTATGCAAGTCAGTGGTAAAAAGAAAGCATAAAGCTTTATTATATATCTGTCAGTCTTTTAAGTGCCAGTAACCTACTACAGCATACCAAGGGATATGTAATTCTTATGGTAAGGCTCTGAAACACGTTGAGTACGTAGAAGTCTGTACCTATACGGACAGTTTGGCACCCTGGCCCTCCTCAATGCTTCAGGGGCTCTCCTCTAGAAACACTCCGAGCAGTTTTCTCCAAGAGAAAACTTGGGCACTAACAGTGAAACAGTTTTCTGCATGATGTGCTCTCCAACAGGGATATGGAAGATCACTGTCCCAGGTTTGGCTGCTCCTGAACTGGGCAGTCGAACTGAGACAGGTACTGCGTGTCATAACACAAACATATAAAAACAGTCAAAAGATCAAGCATAAAAAAGTACCAAATATGTAATAAATGAAAGCTGCACCTCTCTGTACAGAATAATGAGTTTGTTGACCCAATGCAGCATAAAACAAATAGAGGAGTGGGAAGGAATTATGAGGGGAAAGTCCGAAGAGTACAAAGGTGTGGAGGTGTTCTGTCTTGTGCAAAGCACTCAAGAAGAAACGTCCATATGTTTGCTAATTTTAGGTATCAGAGGTTTTTTGCAAAGCTAACTTGAAGACTAAAAGGACAAACTCCAAAAGCTGCATACTCTTGCTTTTACTACATCCATAGGAACTGGAGTTGCTCAGCTTTACTGAAAAGGCTACTATTGGTATTTCAAGAGAGGCATCCAATATATCTGCCTAAGCTATAGTTTTCAGTCTGTCCACTACCCTCCTCATTTTTTTTCTAACCTCTGCACTAGCGCTGTTGACAAGCACTTTGGAGATTATCAGCAAATATTGCAAGTGGTAACACTACAAGTTCTTTGCTAGTCACCACACAAGCTACAACAAAACAAATCTTAGATAGTTTCTCTAAAGTCACTACAGAACCACAAATACTTTTGTGAATGTTTCTCTTCGACACCAGTGTCTCAAAGTGACCCAGTCACTGGTTGGACAGTTGATAGAACTTATTGCCAAAATACATTAACAATAAAGGCAAGACTGGCAAGACCTCTTCAGGTTTCTTTTCTGTCAATCCATGCTGCATACATAAATAAATGCAATCTATTTATATATGTATGCCTGTGCACATGTATAATCCATAAATCATTGTACAGATGCATTTGAAATAAAATATTGACATTGACTTGTTTACTTTTTAAATTTACTTCTGCACTGAGACTGAAGAGATAACAAGACTCAGTAACACTAAGAACTTGAGCATAAAAGAACCCCAAAAGAATAATTTAAGTCTCTCTTGAGTGAGATCATTTAATGAATCTTCTAGATGTTAAGAGGTTTTATGCACTTTGAAAAAAAAAAAATCATAATTTCCCAAATGCAATGCCATGATATTGCCTCTGAGACCTAAGAGATAAAGTGACACACATATGCTGAAACATGGATATGAAGGAACTGGTTACCTTGGCAACAACGACTGTGTAAAAGCTTCCTTCTACTAAATTAAAATAGTGGCTACTGGAGAAAATATGTTTTTTCCCAGTCAGATCCTGAAAATGAGTTATTATATTTCATTTGTAGATTTTTTTCAGAGCTTTAGACTTTCTGCAGTTAAACTACACTTTCTTCACCTCATGCCCTCCAAGTTCTGATACATAATACTTTTGTAGTACTTGGTTTCTATTTATTTCCAAATTTGATTTTTTTTTTTCTTACCCAAATAAAGCTGTGTACCTATCGGAATATACCACAGTCTGCAACTGCAGATATTCTATATATTGCAAATACAAGAAAACAAACAATAATTTTAAATATTTTAACAAGCAGCTCTCAAATAGAAAAGGTACATGTAGGAAAATCGAGAAATATCTATTTGCAGCCATTATGAATAACATTTTCAAAGAGCACCTAATGATTCAAGGAGCACAATTTCAGCTGAAGAATTTCCATGTTCACAAATCACTTTGCTGTTTTTGAACATCCTGTGTCACAGATAACTTCACAGAGTGCGCACCTGGGAGCATTCCACCAGGACACCTTTCACCACAAGCAAACATACCCTGTTTTGCTTACAAGAGTCCAAAGAACCTTCTTTCCATGTGTACTGCAAGCCACATAAAATAATTCCAAAACCTATTTATGATCTTTAAGAAAAGACCAAAAGTCAGAGGTCAGTGGGTGACAAGAGGAGATAGCAGCAAACCTGAGGGACACGGTTGCTACTTAACCAGCCATCACTGAAGGATACTGCACTCCCAGTTTTTGCACCATGCATATAGACAAAGACAGTAAAATCCTATTCATAGTCTCATCTTCCTGGGACCATACAGGATTCCTACAGCCAAGAGCAAATTCAGAGTTTATAGTTCATCTTTCATATGCAAAGTGCACCAATCGATTTGTATTAATGCTTCTCTCTTATAATCAGGTAAATTTCTTATGATGAGCTCGCTTCTATAATATCTATGTGGGACTATAATAATCCCACAGTATTTAGTTATCATTCAAATACATGAAAACAGCATATTAGCATATACATTATTGCCAGCCCAACTACAAAGGGATATAAGAGTTATGCAATTTACCTGGTCAAATTTACTTTTTTTCCCCCTTGTTTATTACATTGTAATTCATGCTCACTACATTCTACATCTTGTCAGGTGCCTCAGAAAATAAATACTTTATGTATACTATTCAGATAAGTTCATTATTACTAATTATTAATCACTTCAGTTTAAACAAAATCATGAACCACACAAGCCTCAGGTATGCGAATTTCCAGATATCCTACCATAACTAGACAAAAGATCAACACTTCCAGTATGTCCATTTAGAGCTCTCCCCAAGAGTCACATGAGATAAAGAAATTTGGCTAGTGAAGGCAATTGGCAACTGCAAATATATATATCTGTACCTACTCCACCTTCAGTTCCATACGCAGCTGTAACCCAGGAGCAGCAACAGGCAGGACTAGAAATCTTTCTGTAGTTTACAGAGGTACATGACAATTGCTTGGATCAAAAAGTACAGCATCCACAACTGTGCAAGAAACATTCTTGAGCCATGCTTTGTTCCCTTCCATGGGAGAGAAACTCCCTGTGGATAATGCCAGTGGATAGAAGGTACATACACATCACACTACGATACATACAGAGCCAGCACTGTCTAGAATATGCCTTATTATTTCAATAACAAGAGGCATTGGGGACCTGGGTGAGGAATGTTCCCTCTGGAAAAAGCTGTAGGAGCCACAGGACTAAGAGTGTGACATCAGTCCAATCAGTGTCACTCCTACTGATTTCTCATCCGTAAGATTAGAAACTAATAAGAACTAAGAACCTGAATTCTTGAGATAATCTGGGCCTTAGTGTTTTACTAAAATTCTACCTGTGATAAGACAAATCCATGTTAAGGACATGGCACATGAAAAGGTCTTACCTCCTGTAAATGCTTTCAGCATACGTATTTAGAGGAAACCTTGAATTCAGCTGATGCCTGTTGTGTCACTTCTCAATAAGCTTCAAGCTTGCTTCCCCTGCCCCAAGTCATCCCTGTCACTCCCTGACAAAGCTGGGCTGGCAGTGCATGGCATAGGCAGATTGCTGCTAAGAGAACAAGATGCTAATTTACAACTCGCTTTCTTCCATCTCCTGGTCCTTTGGAAACTACTTCTAAATCTTGTTACGCTGGTATCATTTATTTGAACAGAAACGCCATTATAACATCATTTAGCCCTAACACCTCTCCCACAGAGTTAACTGTGACCACACCAGTCAATTGCTGTAACTCCCTTCCAGCAGCGACCTGCTGCTACTGCTTGTAGCATGCGCAAAATGCCGAAACTTCTCTCCTGGCACACATGGGCCCAAGGAAAGGTACATGAAACAGGATACAAGGACCATATGCTAGTGAACAAAAGATCTACTAGGGAGCTCAATCAGGAAGAGACAGCTCAAATTAAGAATCCAATTGCCTCAATAAGTTAAAACAAAATTTTGCATGGTGTTACAGATGTTTCTTAAAATAATCAATGCAATGAGACTAGAGCATACTTTCAGAGTACCATATTAGCTTCAGCCTCCTGGTACAATTACAAAAGCAACAGCTGTTAAACTACCCTCTGAGCCCTTCCAAGAACTTCTTTAGCTCTGACTCTGCCTACAAACTGAACGTGCGTTAAAGCTTTTCAGCTTCCAACACACTGCAAAACCTAAGTTTTGCCAACTAGAAGCATTTGGTCTCATCGTACAGCAGTCATATGGCTAATGGTTTCTATCTAGCTTATTCTGATAGGGAAACACTTACAAGGTATTTGAGCTAGGTAAAGAAATATTATGTACCTATATTCTGATCCAGAGTCAACTGAGGCAATATTTTACCACCTGATTCAAGACTACATGCTCATTACTGGACTAAGCTCTACTCCCTTTCACACAACTTTAGAGTAAATGCCAGGGAAATGCACATCCATGAACACTGTTCAAATTAGGGTTTAATAAAAAAGTGTCAACTTCTCCTCAAAGCTATGTAGCTGGAAAAATAACATTTATTCTGTGTATTTACATGATTATTTCACTTCCCAGATGACATTCTACTTCCATACAATTTAATAGGAAGGTACTTTTTGTGTTGCATTTCTCCAAATATGGGGAAAGATGCCATAAGCAGATCTCTGACTAAGTCAATACTGTGGTGTAAATCAGTTCCAATAAGATGTGGTGGAAGACTCTTCACTAAAAAATGCAGTTAATCAAGGACACAGTTTCACAATAATATATGAATTCTGGTAACACTGATTCCTAACACTTCTACCTGTATGAACTAGTGCTATATATTGGTTCATAGGCTGGTTCAACAGTATGTGATGTGCTGCTTTTTACATGTAATCAGCATATAGAAGTCTATACTAAATGATTTATGTTACTGATATGAAACTACTGAAACACAGCACTTCCAATGATGCTATAGCTCTAGGACTGCTGGAAAAGCAGAGTATACAATACTCTACAGCACTGCTATAGCTGTCCATTTAAGTATTCTTGAATTATATGTATTTCTGGGGCACGATTTTTGAGCAGAAAGGTCATGTTCATGAGTCAGCAGGTAGCAGGACCTGCATCTATTAATATGAGATTATGAGAACTGACACACTAGATTGAAATAAAGATCTATCTTAGCCAGTACAGCCACAGGAGCATATGTTGTAGGAAAAGAATAAAGGGAACAGTGCAAATACAGAATAATCTTTTGGATACAGCCACCAACCGTCCAGCAAACAACAGTTAAGAGATTGAGGAGAGTGAACATCAAAAAAATTTAGTAGTTTCCCAATGGCAGCCTCATCAAGCCAACAACATAGTTCAGGATGTTACTGAAATACGCAAGTTCAGTATTTCGTGCTAGGAGACAGTAATTCTTGTTAAAAGTTTAAGAACTTAGTAAGGAACTTAATTTTCAATTATTACAAATGCAACTTATGCCAAACAAGAGCCATAGACTCACCAAGTGAATATGTAAACAGAGCTATTCCTCCCTTCTTACTCTAACCCTGGTCCAAAGAATCTAAACTGACCAGCTGGGCAACGATAATAGGGGAAACAAAGGTGCAGAGGTGAAATAATTTGCTCCCTGTCACTTCCCAGATAGACATCAGAAGATGTGGACAGAACTAACTGATGTCTAGATCAGGTCCCTAGGCTAGAACTCATTCCACGTGTCTAACCTTTAAACAGGTACCTCAGTGAAACTATACAGGCCATTTGGAGATTGCTAGGTCTAGAGGTTATTCCTAAATAAAGGAACTACATGACAAACTACGGCTAGACCATGGCACTAACTGCCACATACAGCCTTTCCTTAAAAACCTGCAGGGACTGTGACTCCACCAATTCCCTGGGCAGTGCATCCTAGTGCCTGAGCACCCTCTCCGTGAGGAAGTGCTTCCTGAGATCACAGTGCTTTCTGCTTCTGTAACATTCTTTTCAGTGTGAGATGTGCTCACAGAATCACAGATCCAACCTAAACCTCTCCTGACACAGTTTCAGGCCGTGCCCTCTTGTCCTGTCACTGGTTGCTTGGGAGAAGAGCCCGACCCCCACCTGACTACAACCTCCCTTCAGGCAGTTGTGATGAGAGAGTGATCAGGTCCCCGCTGAGTCTCCTCCAGACTAAACACCCCCAGCTCCCTCAGCCTCTCCTCACAGCACTTTCCCTCCAGTCCCTTCCCCAGCCTTGTTGCTCTCCTCTGGACCTGCTCCAGCCCCTCAGTGTCTTTCTTGCAGTGAGGGGCTCAGACCTCCACACAGGGCTCGAGGTGAGGCCTCACCAGTGCTGAGCACAGGGGCAGAATCACATCCCTGCTCCTGGTACAAGCCAGGATGCCATTGGCCTTCTGGGCCACCTGGGCACAAAGCAACTTAGTTCAGAAAACAACCTAGATGTCGCATTTTATACCAAACAGAATGAATGTTGAAATTAATAAGCTCTAGGAAACAGAAAAATAAATCAAGAAGAGGTACAAGATAATTTATATCAAACTTTAGTAACTACATGTAGCTCCTTGCTACCAGAAGTCTTCTTTCCAACAGCAAATGATAAAATTATACTTTTTGTAGTGTTAATTATATGCAAATTAAAATTGGGTGCACATTAATGCAAAGAGTTGAATATCCATTTAATCAGATCCTCCCTGCAGGGTCCAATGATAAAAATGACAGAAGACTTGCATTACTAATTCTAAACTTCTCACATCTTGTACGTATGTACCTTGTAAACGAACTGCTACTGTGACACCTGCCTGCTGGGCTGAAGGTTTATGTTGATTAGGTTATAGGAGCTTGTGGTAATCCTCCTGAAGGGAAAGTTCAATTCCCTGAGCTAGGAAACCTGAAGAGTAAATCTCTGTAGTAACTCGAATTATTTAGCTGCTGAAACCACCACCAACAAACCTCTAACATTTAAGATCAACAAGCCCCTAACATTCAAGATGATTCGATAAGGATTTAGGCTGTAGTCTTTTCTAACATGCTCCATGGTGAGGCCACAGATCTGTTGTTTAGATCTAGTTTCCCACTCTTATATCAGCAGGGAAGAGAAGTGTCTCCAAACTATCTGATTACATGTATAATCTCCCTTTTCTTCCAGAAAAAGAGCTGCTGATTATCTACCCTTTTCTCAGCCTCCATTTTTTTTTCCAGCTTTCATCTTCACTTCTAATTCTAGCACTGAGAGAAACTTCCCAAGGAATAGAAGGGCAAAAACCTCCTTGATGTAGATTCTCTGTATTAGTAACAGTGACAAGATGGCTCTTAACCCTGTTTAATAGCTAAAAAGACAACTGGCAGGGGAAGAAAACAGAAATTTATATGAATGAGGCAATATTCTATTATGCTGCTGTGCATGGTGACAGCACAGACTCATGAATTTTCATCTGTCATGACAGTCAAGATTATTCCCAGGGTCTTGCTGCAGAGAATGCAGATTTTCCTTTCTCCTCACATCACAAGGCTGTTCAAATCAGCACCAGCTGGACTGGCTTCTCATGAAGTTATCCTCAGAGAGAAGAACCACCAACAGGTTTGGGTTTTTTTTTTCTTCCAGTGCACTGCTACAGGAAAAAAAGTACCCTTCCTCTTGGGATGGTAAATCCCACCAACCTGGATAGAGGCTTCTGGTGCCATCTAGAAAGCTCAAGAGGAAGCATTTCACCACAGACATCACAGCTCAGCCTAAAGCCTAATACAGAACATCTGTCTATAACATTCTTCCATTGCTTTTCTCCAAAGGTGGGAGCTATGGTAAAATGCGTTTTAAAAACTATCTCATTTCCTTGCTTTAGTGGTTGCTAATCTAACATTGAGCAGAGGATAATTTAAAACTTTACAAAATATGTATAATATACTGTAGAAACTCTTTAATCACAGATGAGACAAACATGTAATTACAGAGAGTATCCATGCAGAGGAGGCCTTAGAGGTAACTTGTGGGTGAAAAACTGAGTATCAGCCAGCAACATGTGCTGGCAGCCCAGAGAGCCAATCGCATCCCGAGTTGCACCAGCAGCAGTGTGATTCTCCCCCTCTACTCTGCTCTCTTGAGACCCCACCTGCAGTACCACATCCAGCTCTGGGGCACCCAGTGTAAGACAGACACGGACCTGCTCGAGCAGGTCCAGAGGAGGGAGGGACTCGTCATCAGGGAGTGCAGGGATGGGACGAGGGGTAATGGTTTCAAACAGGTTAGATTTAGATTAGATTTGAGGAAGATGTTCTTTACTGTGAGGGCATTGAGACACTAAAACACATTATCCAGAGAAGCTGTGGACATCCCCTCCCTGGAAGTGTTCAAGGCCAGGTTGGACGGGGCTTTGAGCAGCCTGGTCTAGTGGGAGGTGTCCCTGCCCATGGCATGGGGGCTTGGAACAGGATGATCTTTAAGGTCCCTTTCAACCCAAACCAGTCTGTGACTTCACAGGGAGTATGTTCTTTTCTCATTAAACCACAGTCATAGTATTTTCTGCAGAACTTATATTAATTTATTTTAACCAGACTCTTCGCTGCTGACTTTTCAGATGCAACTGTGTCACTTGCAAACAGGAGTCTTTAGTTCACAGGTCATTGGTCTAATACGGTGTCATAGCTCCTTAGAAGCTTTTTCAGTATGTCCACTTAGCCACTGCCATGAAAAATAGAGCTACAGAAAGCTAGTTTTGTTGAAGGAATCTTTTTTTTTCTCCTTTGCTTTTTCAAAAAGTTATGCTTTCTTGATGTCCCTGATTCTATTTTTCTCTCATTAGATTACTATGATTTAACCTTCCTTATCAGACATATGTAAGAAACATATTTACTTAAACAACTATTTATTCTTAACACTTGAATAAATTTTAAAAAAGTCATTAATATTTTCTTCACTGGGACAAATCCATAACTAAGAATTGTAAGCTGAAAACAGATAGTGTTCCTACTTGTGAATATAAAAGATGCAGAAGACTACAAGATCTGCAAACTCTAAAATTCTGAAAGACATAGGAAAAGACATTCAGATTTGTTTAGACATCTAAAGATTGATTTGATTGCTCAGTTCCACTTTTAAACTGGGTATACAATGGTTAAACTAACTGAAATTGCATGTTATTTCGATTCTAAACACTTGAAAATTCAGTGTTCACTGAGCTTAAGTAAATTCTCTGTAGCTAATATTCCTGTCCAGTGACTACTGAAAATAGAAGTCAAACTTTTTAAGAATGTACTTTTTAAAATTATGTATCCATCTTATTACAGGTTTTTCTCCCTAAGTAACTTAATGAAACATTTAATTTTCATTTCAGGAAGTGAGGTGTGCTCCTAGGTAACAAAGTACTCCCAAAACAGACAACAAACATATTCATCTTTCTCTAATACAATAAAATTCAAAAATTAATAATATGGGTAAATGTATGCTAAATGATATAATTACTTACAGATATTTTTTTTAATATACACTCCTTGTTAACAAAAAAAAAAATACTAGTTACTACCATAAAATTATACCTGGTTGCAAATCATCACTCTTTTAATTGTTTATACCCACCAACAGAACTGAACTTTCTTTAGGAAAATAATTAAGTACAAATTAATTTCAATTATTTAAATACAAGTTTCCTGGCTGCTGACTTAAATCATGATTAAAATTGGTGATTCAAATCAAGTCACCCTGCTGTGACTACCAAAAAAGTTTGCTGAATTGTAATCAAATAATATGTAGTATTCAGTATTAATTGGAGTGCTTTATGGTTAGGCTTGGTTTCTGCAATGAGACATGCAAGTGCTTCCATGGGACTGAATTCTTAATTTCTCATTTCTCTTTTCATTACCTATGTCACTTACAGAGTTTTATTGCATAATATGTACGGTCTTACTTGTCTAGAAGACCGCATGAGATTGCAGGGCATTAAACTGCATTGTAAGAGAGAGTATTTCTAAAAGAACTGAAATATATCAAATGAGTAATAGAAAAGCAGTCATGCTGTATATGTATCATCAAAATATCTGAAATAATGCCCTATAAAAACTCATTGGTCTAATTTGTTCGTATAATAAGATAATCTGTGGACTATTGTTATCACCAACTCAGATTGCATTCATGAGGGTGGTGAGACACTGGCACAGGTTGCCCAGAGAGTTGGTGGAAGCCCCATACCTGGAAGTTTTTAAGGCTCTGAGCAGCCTGATCTAGTGGGGGATGTGGGGTTGGAACTAGATCATCTTTAAGGTCCCTTCTAACCCTGACAATTCTGTGATTCTATGATCCCCATGTGTCCTAAGATGAGCTGGCAGCATAGAAGACCAGCTTGGCTGAATAGGGATATTTGCCTCAAAATCATGAAAAAAAGCAAAATTTATGGCCTCTGGAAGAAAGGGTAGGCCACTCATTATGAGTACAAGGATACCGTTAGGTCATGCAGAGAGATAATTAGAAGGTCCAAAGCCCAGCTAGAAATTAATCTGCCTTTGAAAGTAAAGGACAGCAAGAAAAGCTTCTATAAATACATTAATAACAAAAGAAAGACCAGGGAGAGCCTCCATCCCCTGCTAGACTCAGGGGGAAATACAGTGACAAAAGATGAGGATAAGGCTAAGATACTTAATGCCGCCTTTGCCTCAGTCTTTAGTAATAGAAACACCTGTATGAAGGGAAGCCAGCCCCCCAAAGCCAAGAGACAGGGGCCGGGAACAAAACATCCTTCCCATAAACCAGGAGGGGATGGTCAGGGACCTGCTGCTCCACATTGATGTCCAAAAACCCAGATGGGGTATATCCTAGAGACCCGAGAGAACTGGCAGAGGGTGCTCACCAAGCCACTGTCCACCATTTCTCAGCAGTCCTGGCTGACTGGAGAGGTCTCAGCTGACTGGAAGGCACCCAGTGTAACATCCACCTATAAGAAGGGATAGAGGGATGGTCTGGGAAATTACAGGCCTGTAAGTTTGACTACAATTCCAAGGAAGCTGTTAGAGCAGATCATCCATTATGCAACACATACAGGAAAACCAGGCGATCAGATCCAGTCACCATGGGTTTATGCAGGGCAGGTCCTGTTTAGCAAACCTGATCTCCTTCTGTGACAGGGTGACCCACTGGTTGGATGAAGGAAAGGCTGTGGATGTTGTCTACCTTGACTTTAGTAAAGCGTTTGACACTGTTGTCCACAGCATTCTCCTAGAGAAATTGACTGCTCCTGGCTTGGATGGCCATATGCTTTGCTGGCTAAAAAACTGGTTAGATGGTCGAGTCCGAAGAGTTGTGGTTAATGGAGTTAAATCCATATGCTTTGCTGGCTAAAAAACTGGTTAGATGGTCGAGTCCGAAGAGTTGTGGTTAATGGAGTTAAATCACAAGTGGTGTCCCCCATGGCTCAGTACTGGGGCCACTCCTGTTTAAAATTTTCATCAATGATTTGGATGAGGGGACAAAGTGCACCCTTAGTAAGTTTGCAGAAAACACCAAGCTGGGTGGAAGTGTCGATCTGCTTGAGGGTAGGGAGGCTCTACAGAGGGATCTAGACAGGCTGGATCACTGGGCCAAAGCCAATTCCATGAGTTTCAATAAGGCCAAATGCCGAGTCCTACATTTCGGCCACAACAACCCCCGGCAGCACTACAGGCTTTGAGAGGAGTGACTGGAGAGACGCGCGGGCCAGACAGCCGGCTGAACATGAGCCAGCACTGTAACCAAGAAGGCCAACAGCCTCCTGGCCTGGATCAGGAATAATGTGGCCAGCAGGAGCAGGGAGGTGATCATTCCCCTCTACTCAGCTTTGGTGAGGCCACATCTCAGGGACTTTATGCAGTTTTGGGCCCCTCACTACAAGAGGGACATTGAGGTGCTGGGGAGGGTACAGAGGTGGGCTACCAAGCTGGTAAAGGATTTGGAACACATGTCATACGGGGAACAAGGAATGGCTACAGGAGCCGGGGTTGTTTATCCTGGAGAAGAGGAAACTGAGGGGAAACCTTATCACTCTTTGTGACTACCTGACAGGAGGTTGTAGCAAGGCAGAGGTTGGCCTGTTCTCCTTAGTGGAGAGTGACAGGACAAGGGGAAATGGCCTTAAATTGCACGAGAGGAGGTTCAGGTTGGATATCGGGAGGAATTTCTTTACCAAAAGGGTTGTAAGGCATTGGAACAGGCTCTGCCCAGGGAGGTGGTCGAGTCACTGTCCCTGGAGGTGTTTAAGAGACAGGTAGATGGGACATGGTTTGGTGGTCTTGATAGTGCTAGGACAAAGGTTAGACTCAATCTCGAAGGTCTCTTCCAGCCAAAACTGTTCTATGATTCTATGGTTCTATATTCTATGTCTCTTGTTCAACATAGAATCATAGAATGGCCTAAGCTGGAAGGGATCTTAGAGATCATTTTAATCCAGCCTCCCTGCCACCAGGGATGCCACTTCTCGACTAGATGAGGCAACACATGGGGACCAAACGGGAATACATAGCTCTTCTACATGTTTCTGTATCTACCATCAACATGAAAACACTATCTCCCATACACTGTAAGTATAAATTTCCGGAAGCTCTCTATATATGTTTTCCTATATTGTCTTTATGTAAATCACAGTAAGAAAGAAATCTAAATTCCAGTATGGCCCAAGAGCAATTCCGCTTTGGATCTGGGAAAAAACAAAACCAAAAACTTTCTCACAGTCTGTGTGTATTTAACTTCCAATCTTGTTAGGTTTAAGTGAGCTTACATTTGGGTATCTATCATGTGCATACAGAAATTAAAAGACAGAAAAGGGGGGGTTTAGGAAATGAAGATTAAACAGAATCATCCCAAACAACATACTGAGACAGACCCTATTAAAAAAATATATCCTCCTTCCTTAAAAATCCTCAGCTACCCCTGTACCAAAATGTCAAGAATTTTCTTCACATCCCACAGACACATCTACATGATTAAATAGTTCTGGTAATCTATGACTAGAGCCAGATGACATCTTTAGACCTCTTATTACAAAAATAAGGTAGGGAAACGAGTACAGCAAGAAATATAATTGTATCAGATAACTGACATAAAGAGGATGCAGTTTATATAAATGATTATACACGACAGAGAATTTATAGTTTTATCATCATAAAAGAAACGTTGCATTGACCTTTGGATCTTTAATACTGCACAGAAAACAGAGACACAAAGAGTTGTTTGTGAAATGTCAGTCAAGTTTTAGTTCAACAAAAGCAAATATACAAAACTTCCAAGACAGTATCATTCAACATCTTATGCTATTTCAAATTCCCAAAGTCCTGGGAAAGGGATTTGGTTACAATTCTGCCGTGTCTCCACACTCAAAAAGTATTTTGGCATCCCATACCTCTTCTCGTGTAAAACTATAGCAGACACCATAAGCTAGCAAATGAACATACACTTAAATGACACTGCATAACCTTCATCTTTAATTATTTTGCCATGGCTCTCAAGAAACATTAAAAAAAAAAATACCTACAGTAAAGCTGCTCAATTCCATTCACAATCACAGCGTCTGCTGGAGGCCAACTGACAAGCTAATGTGATAGTCAGTGGCGTGTCTCTTTGAAGTTAATCAAGCCAATACCTACACCCAAGAAATTGTGGGCTGGACTTCAAAAGATTGCAGAAAAGGAATCAAGAAGTCCTCAGGGAAAAAGTATGATGGATGACAAAGAGATAATTATGTAAATGGTCACAAAACTATGTCTGTGAAACTCTAAGACACTAAAGAGAGAGGCATTCATAGGAATGAATTAACTTGATCTGAAGTGCAAGAAATCATGAAATTTGCACAGAGATCACGTCTTTCATAATTTAATCAAAAGCTCTTTTTTAACATAATAGTTTTTAAAACTTAACAGGAAAAATCCAAGTTGGAGTTACCATCGGTTGTTATTATTTCACCTCTGCTTGCATACTAGATGGATGCAGTTAGTTTTAACACGGCCAAAAGCTCAGTGCTCAAGATATCACTGGCATCTGCTGTAAAACTCACCAGATAAAGCTTATAAATTCCCTCACAGAAAAGAAAAAGTGTGACAAAAGAAGAGGAAAGCTGTGTATAATTTCCTCCCTCAGTTTTCCAGAGCAAGAAAATCACATAATACTCCAGGGATATGTTTTGAGGGTCCCCAATGAACCTGAACAGTTTAGGACACAGCCCCATATGCACTGGCTGTTGGTCAAGACAGACTTGATGCCAAAAGATACGTAACGTTCGCCTCCATCAGTGCTCGTCTCTACTTCCCACGAGAGACAGCAACAAAAAGGTATTACTGTTGCTTTAGATTTCATTTTGCAGCTTCCAGGGTGATGAGGCTCTCTATTTTTGTTCTTACTACTTGCTACCCTTCAGGCCATAAGCATTCTCTAACCATTGCTACTACACTAACCATTATCATCTCCATATAATCTTGCATTTTTCTTCTAGCTCTTGCACTCACCCATGGCCTCAATGTATAATCAGATGACAGAGTTACTCTTGTATTAAACATGTACAGTGCCTAGCACAACAGGGCTCCAGTACTTGAACAGAAGTTCTAAGTTGTTACAATGCAAATAAAAATTGTAGTTAATATTATTTATCTTCTCAGAACCTAATGCTTCAAATGCACAGCTTGCTCCACAGTGTGAAACTATGTAAGAGAATTGCTTCAGTTACAAGACCATGATGCTACACCTTGCCAGCAGCCTTCCCCAAAAAAACCTCACAGACAAAATAAAAAGCCTTGAAACAAAGCTAAGTTGCCAGAGCAGGGTCAGTCAGAGAATAAATCATAACTCTGACTAATCTGTCCTCCTTCTCTGAGCTGTAAATCAGGAAGAAAAATGAGGAGGTTCTCAGGCTGGCCATAGCACAAATGGTAAATCTCACAGTTTGTCACCAGCTAATAGGAAAGAAAATAATAAAATACAAATATGTTGTATTAGTAAAAGATTATTATAGGTGCCTAACATTCTTTATAATGAACACGAATGAAATTATTAGAAAACGGAGGTTAGTCTACGCTTTCTTTTTGCAAATAAAGAAACTGACTGAAAATAATAGCAGTTCAGGCTTCAGACACTTTGTCTCTGTTCACTGCTTATACAGTTCAGAAAATATTAGTGGTTGTTGAAGCTAAGTAAGTTAGCGAGAGAAGGTGTAGAATAGTAGTTTGTCATCAGCCCTGCCCTGCACTTGTCTTACAATATTCAGGATCAGGCTAATTATACCTTGCCCATCTAATTCTTTCATCTCTACCAGTATTCATTGGCATCAGAACACACTATAGACAAATAACATACCTACATTCGGTAGAGTAGAAGTGGTACATTATTACCTTCCTCACATATATGCCTGGAGTGGATTCATCAGCCCCTTGGTCTTGGGAGGGAAGAAGATTGTGTCACCACCTCCCAGGGTGCCTCTTACTATCTCCAACTCCATTAGGTCTCTTCTCATTTTCCATCCTCTTCCCTTACTCTCTTTTACCAACATGCCCCAAGAACAGGAGCACAGATTGCCTTATGAGGTCACCTTCCCTCCTTCTGACATTGTTGCACTGGATCATGACGCTATTTTTTATTAAATAATACACCAACAACTCTTCACAAAGTCTCAAGCAAAATATCAGTGAGAATGCTTTACCAGCATCTTCAGGGTAAGCAGAACCAAGGTCTGAACACTCTCTCTGCCCCTTTCCACTGCATATACGGAAAACTGAGTTGCTTTGCCGACAGATGATGAGCTCGTTATTTGCCTGGGTATGTGCTTACAGGTCAGGAATATAGAAATAGCTTCCATCTTCATGCCACATGATCTGATAGTTCACTAACTGATAACATATCAGACACCAAACAACTAACTTTTCCTGAAGTGATCCAAAGTTTAATATTGACAACAATATTCCAAAGAATATGCATCTTTATATGGCCACCTAATTTCATCCCTACCTTGCAGCAGAATCACTTCCAAATATTACTCACACCTACACTGTTGTTTTTGCAGTTTTTACCTGAAGGCAATAGCGAGCTGCACAGTTTTGTGAAGGGATACAAGCTCCCCAGATTGAGAGACAGACATCAGCCGATGCAACAAAATTGTGGAATCTGGGATGTTGTGCTTAGGACTTTGCTTCTTAAGATCATCATCCCTTTCATAACTACATTTTCTGTCACAAACTACAAGTGCAAGCTTCAGCCCCACTGAACAGCATTAGGATGTAACTGCCTTGCACAAATCTGTCCCCAGGGATCCTGCATTTGTTATGACATTTCCCCAAGAAACCTCTGCAGCTTCTTCTCAGTGTTGCTTTTCATTGCAATTCAGGACCTTAAGAATGCTTTTTGTGCTGCTCTCCAGTTCCTATTTGCTCTTTGGTTTGGGATTTCACTGAATAGAGCCTTACTAATGAAACTACAGGCATAACTAGGCTAATGCCTCACACAAAGCATGACAAAAACTGAAAGAAAGTATAGATTTAGGTATATAGGTATTGGAAATATAGGAGAAATACTTTCAGGAAGTCGAAAATCAAGCAAAGCACTAGACAAGAATTCATCACTTCCAGAGACTAAAAGAGCAGATGAGGAAAGGTGACCAACAATAAAAGGCAGGAGCGAAATACACGGATTCTGAGAGGCTGAAACTTAAATTTATGTCAAAAACCAGAGAAGGTCATGCTAACAAGTTTAATGCCTGAGAAAAAAAACAAACCAGCTGATAAATGCACAAATCACAGACATAAGGGAAGCAGCCACTCATGACCATATGGCCTTCTACCATTTTTCTTTTCAACTCAGGCAAGGCTAATAAGTAGGTTTTGGTAGCTGGGTAATCTTTTGAATCCCATTCTGTGGTTTAGAAAGTAAACTGAAAGGGCAAACAGTTTTATTTTAGAAGGAT
Organism: Apaloderma vittatum; assembly: GCF_000703405.1. NCBI lineage: Eukaryota > Metazoa > Chordata > Aves > Trogoniformes > Trogonidae > Apaloderma > Apaloderma vittatum. The sequence goes on from NW_009695997.1 coordinate 175,970, forward strand.
ACAAAGAACTTGAGCAGGATTCTTTCACCACTTGGTTCGTCCTGCTGATAAACACAGACCGCTACCCTACCATGTAACACACACAACCAAAATCAAAGATTTATTGAGGCCATAATGCTTCCACTGTGCATTTAGCAGACCCAGAGAAGAAGAACAGGGGATTGCCCTGCCACTACACTTCTACAGCACACAAACTAAGCTTCAAACTCTGCTGGTTCATGGAATTAAAACCAATTGTCACCACCCCCAGTGAAGTCAGAACATAATACGAGACATCTCTAACCAACTTCATAAGATATCAGACACTAAATGCCAGGCAGAAAATATCCCTGTGGAAAGCAATGTCAGGAAGCAAAGTGACAGCATGCAAATTTACCTTAGCAAGATTTTGAGGGTTGCATTAAAGACAAACTTCAAGGAAAAAAATAACGCCAATAGGAAAGACTTCCAAAGGACTACAAACTCTTACTGAAACTCAGTGGGAATTTGGTATCAAAATTCCTTAGGCTTCCTTTAAAAAATTTCAGCCAAATTATAATTATACAAATCTGAGGTGGATGTTGGGATCAGTGTGACATCATAATGTGTCAAAGTGAAACTTTCACTCTGTAGACAACCTGAAAGTATCCCTGTTTGCTGTCTAGCTTACTCTGTCTCCTGTCTCTGTGGGTATTTGGAGCTTTAACTCATCAGATCTTCCAGCTTCACTTTATTATTTCAATAGGGTGATGAATTAAAAGTCAGCACAGCAATATAAATGATAATGAACTGAAATATGTCTTAATCGTTTTGTTAGAAAAAAGTTACGTTTTACAGTATTTCTCTTGTCCATTGTCCTGGTATGAGAGCTCCAGGATGAAAGTTCTGTAAGGCTGCCTGGCACTGGGGGCAACCACAGTGGGGGAGGGAGGCAGCTGTGCCTATGTGGAGGAGAGGCTGGGTCAGGTGACCCAAATGGACCAATCACAGTGTTCCTTCCCATGGTGCTCAGTATAAAAGGGCCCCTAAGAGGAGCCCTGGGGCCTGTAGTGCTGCTGTGCTGGTAGGATTGCCTCCGGCTGTTCATCAGCTCTCCCTGTGTTGCTGGTGTTTCCTCCCTCCTGTTCCCATACTGCAGAGGAGTACCATTCATCAGCACAGGTTGTCTTCCCCTGCTTCCCTGGGTGGGAGCAGCACAGCTGCTTTTCTGGCTTTGTGGACTGTCATCAGGGCTCTGAGCTCAGGCACTCCCAGTCCAGTCTGGGACTTGTCTGCTCGGGACCTATTTGTCGTCTAGGGGGCATGGGCTCCATGTTAACATATTCTCTTGTATCTTTGGATATATTTGTATACTTGTGTCATACCTGTATATAGTTTAACATCTTCATTGTTACTGTTAGTAGTATTTTTCTTTTTCATTAAACTGATTCAAGGTATTTTCCCAGCCACGAAGTGTCTCTCTCCCTGGTTCCACTGTTCTCCTCCCTCAGGAGGGTGCTAGGGGCATCACACAGAGCATCTGTCAGAGTTTAGTGGCCAGCCCACGTCTCAACTTCAACATCCCTAAATACTTTCACTTCAGCCTTAGGGACACCTTTCAACTCCATTAAGGATGACTTTTTTTTTTTTATTAAATACAAAGCGACATTTTACAATAGGAATAAGAGTAAGATGAGTCTAAAGTCATACTCAATAAAACTTTCAGAGAAACACAGAATCAAACTGTGGAGAGACATTCATAAGCTTTAAAACATTGATGGACGGTTTGGAAGTTTCAAAAGCATCTGCAGGACGTGAGATTCTGAAAACTCTCCATGGCACCTGTTCATACTTAAGTTGACAAATATCTCCAAAAGTCTAGCTCTAATTGACTTATATGAAAAATAGAACATGTTTACATGTAACTAGAATTTTGATCTGATTTTTAAAATGAAGCAGCAGCTCGCTGTTCTCAATTAACAGGGACTGTAGATTTATTGAGATAATCTAATAATGGTGTAGCTGTCTAAACCAAAGGTTCTTATTTTTTAAGTACCTACTTAGCTTTTGGAGGGAGGAAAAGGGAACTAAATGCCTTCATAGTCCTGTAAAATGCTGGACAACGTAGCCATATGTGCCAGAAGAACTTCCATTTTGGATTAACTAGTCTGGCTAGAGTCACATTTAAAATGCTAGGAAGGTTAAAGATGCTGGATGAATCGAGAAATTAGTAAGAGAGGTGCTCTCACTAGCCTCTGAAGTGTTAATGGAAATAAAACTGTCAGAGAAAGCCAGCATGGCCTTGGGCTTAGTTCCCCAGGCTACCATTTAAAACTGTGTACACCCACAAAGACACAGAACTTAAATAAGTTAGGAAGGAAGAAAGGCAGGCTTCAGTTTAGTGAATATTTTATATCATCTCCCTGGCTGATTTTTCAGCACACTTAATTCCTCTCTCAGATACTTTGCTTACACTTGGCATGCAAAGAGACACAGGGTTACTGCTAAAAAAGCAGCAGGAACTTCTCTGAAGATATGAATAAATGCTCTGACACACAGAACCGTGCTTATTTCCAGACAACGGTTTGACATCTGCTCCTTCATGTAAAAGTGAGGCTTTACAAAGCCCAACTTCAATTCATTTTAAAACCTCATTTGAAGATCCCATTTTAGACCCTCTTGCTGTAGATTTCACTTCCCCAACTGCTTAACATGCATGTTGGGGCCTCCAACACTGAGCCATATAGATTTGTCTTTGTCTTTTGTGTTAATTATTAGCTGCTGCAGAGCTGTCTCTGTGGGTGAACGCACACAGAAACAAAGGCGGCAAGGTTGTAAAACCTTTTATCTCTATCAGGGCACATTATTTGATAAGGTGCAAAGCTAATAGCAACGCATGTCAAATTGCGTTTAGACAGATCAGTGTGCTGGGAATTGGAGGTTATATTTGTCTCTGGAAACCAGCACCTGGAGCAGCAAAGAGAAATTCATACCAGTATTCACTACGCTAGGTAAACTGTAAACCACCTCCAAGCGGTTACTTCACAAATGGCTCCAAAATAATAAACCTGTGTCATTTCATTTGCTTTGCGCATATCCTTTTGAACTTAATCAGTCATATTTTCATAGAAGCAGTAAAAATAGGAAATAGAATACAGGACAGAGCAATGCAGTATTACATCAACGTTACGCAGCCTACGCTTTTAAGAGCATCTCTGAGCACCCAACTGGAGACACTAAATTTGCAGCAAGATCTAAACAACTGACCCTGAGAAACAGGCAAGGGTGTGCCATCAAGGCATCCAAAGCTGTTAAAATATAATATTTTCAAAACAAAACTATGTTCTGTACATTCAACCATTGATAACTTCCAAGGATTGGGGTTTTGCTTGAGTTTCCACCCCTCTCATAATTTTCAGCTGTCTAACTGCACGGAGCACAAGGCAGCACCCGGACAGAACTACTCAATGGGATGGAAACAAAAACATCCCTTGCCCATAAATGTAAACAGCTGGTCAGCCTGGACAAAACACCGTGGTCCTTCCTCCAGAGATACTTGCTTTTTCAGACAGTTTTCTTAACTTCCACATTTGCATTAATCAGTGCTATATATGTTTATCGTCATAGCTTCTTTCAACACCTTGAGAACTTCTTCTGTGATCAAGATCTCAAGATATCACAAAGAATTATCCCAAATGCTAGGTGTCTAATTTGCATGAAGCTTACAACCTTTATTATCTCTAAGCCATTGGAACACATTTGGATAATCAGGATTTCAGGTACTCAGGGATGATTTTGGCACAGTTAACAAATGGATGTTTTGTAAACAAAGCTTGAAATAATTAAGGTTCAAGCAATTGGAATTAGTCTGTACACAAAAACAAAGTTTGGATTGTTTCTCCTTCTCTACAGACCCTGTGGTAATCCTGGATCAAAAATCTAATACTTTCAACAGCTCTGTACTAAAAGTTGCACTTATATAAACTCAATCCATTCTACTTCTGTGATTGTATGAGACTTTATATGTAATAGAATACATAATGTGTTTTAGTTCTTGTACTGGTTAATAGGCAAACTGGAGTCCAAAATGCCACACAAACTAAAAATAAACCAGATGTTTTCTTGAGTCTTTTCTTAAGGACAAAAACAATTTACAAACCATTTTCAGTTGAGTTGTATTTTCTGTCATTCCCATTAAGCAATTACACTTTATTTTTATTCTCAGTTCCAAATATGAGGTTTCCAAGAAAAAAAATATTTTAAAAAAGGAATAAAGCTCCTAATGTTGTCTATGATTATTTTTAATTCAGTATTGTCTCTACTAGAGAACCTTATGTATTGGTTCTCCGTTACTGCAAGTTATCTACCCCAGCACTGATACCAGCCTGCTTAGCTTGTGGTACAACCAGTGAAGAACCCAACACACACAGAGCCAGGGTAGGTTTTTATCTTAGCTGCTGACTCTAGTCATGAACCAATGGTTAACAGAGATATGGCATATGTTACATTTTCAACATGTCTTGATATTCTCATTTTAGCTCTATCAGAGCTAAAAAGCAAAACAGCAATAGCCTTCTTTGGTGGAGTGTGGTGTGGGGTTTTGTGCTTATTTTAATTATCAAAGAGATCTTGCACATCCCTGAATTCACCCATCAGAGCAAAAAGACAAGCTGAGCAATTTGAACAAATAAGCTTTTTGCATATATGTGTGGTTTGCCTTTCTAAAAATACTGTTACAGTAAACCATCTACACTCTTAATCATGAAAAGCAAAGCTCAGTGTCACCTTCCTATTTGTGAACTCTCCCTAGGAAAAATGAACTTGGCTTTTGGTAAGTTTCATAATAAAATTCCCTCTCCCTCGAGAGAGTTTGTAGAGATTAAGATGACATCACACTTTCTTTTTTTTTTTTTTTAAGATACCTTAGGTATGCATTGATTCTCTTTGCAGTACACAAGCAGACTAACACCCTTTTTCCTCCCTCACTCAAGGAAAAAAAAAGAAGGGTATGTGGAAATAAAAAAAAGAACAGAAAGAAAAAAGAAAATCTTTATTTTGGCATTATATTCTCTTCAACAACCTGTACAGAAGGCATCTGATGGTGATGGGATAGGACTGGAAAGAACTGCTTACTATTGCAGTCAATTATATTATGGTTACTGAGCTCAAGCATATTCTAAATTTAAGAACTCTTGGAGGAAAAGAAGAAATGAACTGAAGCAATTAGAGTGACCATAATCTTGGATACAGAAGGAAAAGAATGACAGTGTCTCACCTGAGCAAGGAACCTGTTTTCTACCTGATAAGAATACCCATCAAGCTGGCAGGCAGGCAAACTAATTGGGGTGTGGAACAGTAAGTTGATGAGGGAAGCAGCTGTATTTGCAAATAGGAGCCAAGTTCTCCCTTTCTGACTGAAAGGCCATGGCAACTGCAGGTTCCCATACACATGAAAAAAATCTGCCTCTGAATTTCTATGTGACTAGAAGTAGAGACCTTCCCTGGACTCTCTAGTCTTCAGACTACCAGTAAATATGTATTCCTCCGATAATCTAGGTTTTCTCCACATAATATTAAGTTCCCAATCACCAATTAATTGGCATCATCCAAGCTCTCAATTTTGAGCACACTGAAAAGAAGATTAAAAAAAAAAATGGAGGGTGTAGCATGGGTCCTTCCATTTGAATAAGCAGACCAGCAAACAGGCAGATGGCAGAAGCAAAACATATGAGAATTAATAAACCATTACACAATGCATTTCATTCAAACATGTAAAAGTGGTTAAACAAAAAATTCATAATCATTATTCTCATTTCAAAGGTTAAGGCAAGCAATACATACAGAAATGAAAAACCTTGCCCCAAGAGGCCAGTGAACAGAGAACAGAGGCAGCAAGAAAATAACAGATTCAAGTCTCCCTTCCCTGTTCTGTTCAGAAATACACTGTTCATCCTCAGAAATAAACATGAAGTTCTTGCTTGTTTCCTGCTCCTGCGAAATATAATGTTATATTAAGATCAAGTTAACTGCATCTTTCTCACTCTTCTACTATTAGTCTAAGGTTGATAAACAGAAAGTACAAATATTGAGTCAAAACATCAAGAATTACTTCATCCCAGAATTGATTATAACAACAACACTAGCTTGTATGTTATATCATTTAAATATATTTTCCAGTCATGTAGAGATATGCTTGGATAGAGTTTCTAAGCCACAAAACACATCTGTAATTCAAAAGAGCATGGCACTCAGCAAGAGGATGCAAATGAGACCAAACAGAGAAACCCTGATAGAGAAACCCTCATCCACCCACAAAGATGGGTTATGCATGTCACATTTTCCAGCCTATTTCTCTTAAACATGTTTTGTACTTTCTACTGCTAAAAATAACACTAGAAAAAGAGCAGTGGCAGAAACCAGTGCTTGCTGGCAAACTGCTTTCTCTCCCCCATGACTTTTTTCCTTCTTCAAAGAGAAACAATTTATCTGTAGAATTTCAGACATGTTGAGGTTAACTACAGCTGTTAAACAAACATGCTAAATGTGAAATAAATTGAGAGTAGTATTTCTATTTTTCTTTCGTAAGTGTAATCAGCTCAATTCTGATTTTACAGACACCCATGTTAGTCAAGTGGTTCAAGGAAACCTCCCTATTGCAAAACCAGTGCAAGTAGACTGTGGCTTTAAAAATGCATACATACATGCATGCACCCAGACACGTTTATTCATCAGTCTGTTTAATGGAATGTGCATTTATTGTGTAAGTTACTATGCTGGAAAAGCAATACAACAACAAATCCCCTTCTGTCATAAACAGAAGTATCATCTAAACAACGCTAGGTTTTTCTTTGTCTCTCGTGACATCATGTCACAAGTCAAGAGGGCATCCAAACAAAGCTGAATGTTAGAAAAGAGTACTTTTTCTAGAGACTTCTAACCCCTTTAAAAACATTTAACCCCTGCTACATAGAAATTAAACACTATTACTGCTCTAGAATGTTTCACAGAAGTCAATCATATCACTCCAAAAATTAGTAAGACGCGTCTTGTTCATCATTAACAACACAGAGAACAGCTTTTAACAGACATATTTGATCTGCATACGAAGGTACGTAGGAGTTGTTACTGTTCGTTAGGAGAAAGGGCACATATACATCTTCAAATTGTGTGCCTTAGTGTTTCCCTAAAAAGCCAACAGAAAAATGATCCCGTATCAACATATTCATGTGCGTCGAGATAATAAACGCTTTAAGCAAAAGCCACCAAATAGCGCCACCTGCTGTACAGGGGCCAACACTGCCGCAGCCGTCCGGCCCTGGGCTCCATCACCCGAAACCAACAATAAAATATTACACGGCCAAACCCCGGTCATCCAAACAAGAGACTAAAGAGCTACAGAGAGAAGAAAGGAACAAAGAAAGAAACAAACATCATTTAAGGGAACTCTGCTGGAATCAGAGGGGTACAAATAGTGTATTGTTGCAGTGTCTATCTGCTTTTGTGGTGCCTCCTGGATCACTGAATAGCAGCAATCTGCATAAGAAAATACTCCTACCAACGCCGATACATGCGCTCACATGTAAATGCCTTTCGGAGTGTAATTTATTAACGGCTCATTAATAAGGGTGATATGCTACTACTGAGATTCTAACAAGAACCTCCTACAAGTTCCAGATGAACGGTTTTGCAGCTGAAGAAATGGAACAAATTGCACAGCTGCAACCCGTGTATCACAGAAATCAACAGCAAAACTCCCAAGATACTTCTACAGGACTTAAAAAACTCAGATAAAACCCTACCATAAACTTTAAAGTAGTCAGGGTGGTAGCAAGCCTTAATTTGAGTGCTTGGATTTCGTGGTGATGAGAATAAAACAAAAACTTATCTGCAGCGTGCCCAAAAGACAACACAATTCATTTTTCAAGTAGCCACAGCTCAGATGAGAGACAGAAGGGTATTTTCAAAGCAGTTGCTTTGATGAAGTCTTCCTAGCATTTTCATAGGACCCTGAGCAACAGGCATAGCAGCCCCTTCACCAAAACATGAGCCAGTGCAGTTTAAGTTAAACACCAAATCAAAGCCAGGTTTCTTCACGCCCATGCAGACACAACCCATTTCACTGTGATGTAACTGAAATAACCCAAATATACTGAAACTACATGTTCATCCCACATCTGTATAGAATTTCTACTCCTTCATAAGTGAATTAAACTCTTTAAGTTGACCACGCAGGGCTAAGATCCCATCTAATCAGACCAGAAGAGCCCTCAGCACTCTCTTTCACCATTTGGATCCCTCACCTGGTGCCAAACATTTCATCTCCACAAAGCTCTGCAATGGGCAGCACACCATGCGACTCCCACCTGTCCCTCAGAATTTACTGAAGTTGCTCAACACAGGCATGTTAGCCTGGTAGCTAACAAAATGTCTTGTGAATGAAATGAGCAAAAACTAATGAAAAATGCTATATAAATGTAAATTATTGTTATTAACAGAACTGGAGATATTTCGGTGCTTCTCCCATTGCTAATTTTTCACTCACATTTCTACCTGACTTTTAATTTTGTAAAAATAGATTAAAGCTGATTGATTTGTATTTTCTAAATCATGATGAAATTACAGTTTAAAGTGTCATGTCACAGGTAAAACTGTTAAAAGCCACAGCAGCAATGACAGTAATGAGAAAGTATCCATATTAATTACTTGTACATTTATCATGCAGCTTTTCCTTTTTCTTTTTTCTATTAATAAAGACACCGCTTTTCTGTTTTGTGAACTGGCTTTACTCCAAAAGTAGACCAGCTCAAAGTACTGAAGGGCCAGATTCTGCTATATGCCCCTAAGAAGCCCTTCACGCTGCCTAGCTGTGCAAAGGAATTTGAAAGCAGCTGAAGCCTGTTACAGTATCTCTGCACAGTTATTCATGTTCTGAATATCTAAGCTCTAACCTCTTGCATCTTTTCACTAGGTGAAATCTAAGTCTTCAGGCTTTCCCTGTCCTTGCACTCTTTCAAGCCCTGCTCCCGTGACTGAGTACAAATCTTCATGGTGTCATGGCACAAAGCTGGTGTTTGCAAAACGTGACCTTTGTCTCTACCATTCAAAAATCCCAACATGCTATAAAATTTCAGGTAAACTATTTTCCTGGAAACTCATGTGATATGCATTGCTCATACATGGAAGTTCAGTACTAGACAGTTCCAGAGCACTCTTGCTCATTAACACTTGGCACTGATTAGCTCCTTACATTTAAGATGATAAAAGTATTTTACAGACATTAAAGAAAATCTGACAACATACTTATGAAATCAGAAATTTTTAATATCTTTTTACGGATGGATACACTGAGGGACTGAAACATTAACGGCAGCATTCTTAAACTTGCTTGAGTAATATGAAGTGTACAAATCCAAATTAATGTATGTGAGGAAACGGCTGCCTTTAAAAAGCGACTAAGCACGTGGCATTACAGTTCAGGAACTGACGAATGTTCCTAAATCCAGTATTGTTAGGAAACATTCAAACACTCTGTCTGAAGCATTAATGAAATGAAGTCATAAGCAACTGCTGAAGAAAATAGAGTTCCAAAGTTCTAGCTCTCAGGTTCTCTCAAAAAGGCAAACATCAAGTTCTGTTTCTATTTTTGACTGCACCAGTGATCCATGAAGCATACAGTGCTGTAGCCAACGAGGGTAATATAAGGCAATTAATAAAAATTCCCAAGACAGACTAGTAGTTGTACATGAGCATATAAGAAATGATTATGTACACCTATACACACGTGTGTGCCTATAAACCCAGAAAAGAAACTCACTGTGCACTCCTCCCACTCGGCGCGCATGCCAAAATGGATGAGATCCTAATTTCTGCCCTGCCCCTACATAATAGAATTGCGCTCCTTAACTTTTGCCCAGTTTCTCATGTTCGTGATAAACATCTATTGGTATCTTCATTATCACATAGAAGTCACTTCAACCCACCCAGAAAACTAAGAGAAGCAAAAAATTCAAGAGTATTTACAGAAAATGCTGCTTTCTAGAGTGCATACAAGGGAATGAAATTGTACAGGTATGTTGAAAACAACATTGCTCAGATAGAAAAGCTAAGTAGACAGAATCTACAGGTTGTAGTGAGGGTAAATGTACTCCTGCTATGGTGGGCAACCGGATGTCAGGGAAGCAGATTCAAACTACAGCATATTTTCTAACGTCTCTTCAAATAGAAATACTATTGGCAAACGTAAAGCAGCAGGGGTCTCTCTTGACTATCACATGCCCTCTAAGTTGAAAAAAAAATGGATAGGCTGACCCATTTTTATACATGTGTCAGATACACCCAAGACTGAGAAAAAGAAAACATCTCTGCTAAAATTTCTCTGTATTTTCACTAAGCCACCATCCACCACAGCATAAACCACCCTCAAGTCCTTTAGGAGCACAGAGAAGAGAGGCCTAAAAACTACACAGCTCCATGTAATCCATATCACCACCATTTCTGCACCACTTCCAAGAAAATCCATTCATAGTCAACAATTAAACACACCAGACTATTCCATGCTACCTAAGAAAGACTTTAGGATTGATCCCAGGAATAAAGTTGGCTCTGAGACATGCAAGTCAATACTCTGACTTTTGGATCTATCAAATGGGTGCTATTTTACAAATCTTCAGTAGGATGTCATGTAAAATACTATGTACAGTTTTCATCATGTGTATGCAAGAACAATGAATTTAAACGGGAACAAATTCAAAGAGGGCCTGGTACAGTGGTTAGAAAAACTGAGTGTCTGTAAAGAGATATTAGAAGAGGACAGCTTAATTCTGCTAGCAAAATAAATGCTGAGAAAGAACATCTAACTTCAGAAGTATGTTTAGAAATAAGTATCAGTGAGGGATAAAAACTGCTTAAGACAGATTAAGGATCAAACAGCTATACTTTAGTCATGAATATTATTACAAATAGTCCTGCGAGGGGACATCTTCAGAGCAGTGAGCATAAGAAATATAACATTGCTTTTAAGTCAGACCTCAATAAAATTTATGAAAGAGACCAAACAACAGTGTAGGAAAATTTCAGACAGAAAATTAATCTTGATATTTGAATCCACACATACATGAAGTGGCCTCTTACAGAGGGAACCTAAAGAGAAACTAGATTGCAGTTTATTTTCATTATAATTACACTTACAAATCCTGTACATCAGGACATTACTGGCTACCTCAGAAGCCTAGAGAGCATACACTTACTCCGGCCAATGCAGTTTCGATTCTGCATAAAAGAAAAAAACCTGAAAAGGAAAACATCTTCCTGTGAACACATGGAAGTTATATGGATCTCAAGAAAGGATTTGGGAACTAATGCATTTAATGACAGTAACATGATACAGATACATACTCCTCTCACAGTTGCCACTTAACTCATCACCAGAAACATTCTGTATGCAAATTAGATTTCCACAGACTCCTGCAGAATGGGTTTGTGAGTTGGAGTTTTGATGTAAGGATTTTTGTTTGTTTGGGGCTGTTGTTTGGTTTGTGGTTTTTTCTTGATTGTTCTTACGTTCATAGTGCTAGAATTCCGAGAATCATCTAGTAAATTTGTTAACACATCCATTGTCACTACAGGGTCACTTTTCTACCTTGTTACTTTTCTATGTCTTATATAGGCAGATATTAAAGTCTTTGTAAAACACTTAAGTAATGCTATGTCACACAGAAAAATGTATATTTTATATACATATATGCAGGTATACTGTGGTGGTTTGGCCCTGGCCAGAGGCCAGGCACTCACCAAAGCCGCTCTATCACTCCCCTTTTAGATGGACAGGGGAGAGGGAAGATGTAAAAAGAGGCCCACGGGTTAAGATAAAAAAGCAGTTTAATAAAGCAATAGCAAATACCGCACGCGGAAGCAAAGCAAAACAAAGATTCTTCTCTACTTCCTATCAGCAGGCGATGTCCGGCCGCTTTTGTAGGAAGCAGGGCTCCAGAACGCGTAGCGGTTGCTCGGGAGGACAAGCACAAAACAGCGAATGCCCCCCCACTTCCCTCTTCCTTCTCCCTTTTATGTCTGAGCTGACGTCATATGGTATGGAATACCCCTTTGGTCAGTTTGGGTCAGCTGGCCCGGCTGTATCCCCTCCCAAGATGTTACCCACCCCCAGTCTACTGTTGGGGGAACGTTGGAAAAAAACCCAAAACCACAGCCTTGGTGCTGTGTGAGCACTGCTCACCAGTAGCCAAAACACTGGGGTGCTATCAACACCCTTCTAGCTACCACTCCAAGGAGAAAAACAAAAACAATCAGCACTGAGAGAGCTGCTATGGGAAGATTGACTCCACCTCAGCCTGACCCAATACATATACATGCATGCAGAAGATGTTCTATGAATTCCTCTCAATGAACTCTCCACTGCACAACTGCTTGAAATTACCAGGCAGCTAGCTGGTGAGGCAATCAGAAAACCCTTCCCAACACTGTGTTCTTATTCATTCAGTAGTCTGCTTAAGAAAAGAGAGAGCTTATGGAGCATGCTCCTCTTTTGAGCACTCGCTGCTACAAGATGCCCATAGCTTAGTAGGGACATTGCCCTCAGGTAACATCAAAGGCAATGTTTTGGGTCAGGTTGAGATGGAGTTAATTTTCCCACAGCAGCTCCCACAGTGCTGTGTTTTTGGAGTGGTAGCTAGAAGGGGGTTGACAGCCTCCCAGTGTTTTGGCCAGTGATCCTCACTCAGCACGCAGGCTGTGGTTTTCCAATGTTCCCCCAACAGTAGGCTGGGGGTGGGCAACATATTGGGAGGGGACACAGCTGGACCAGCTGACCCAAACTGACCAAAGGGGTATTCCACGCCATATGATGTCAGCTCAGATATAAAAGCAAGAAAGAAGAGGGAAGTCAGGGGGCATTTGCTACTTGTGTTTGTCCTCCGAAGCAACTGCTACGCGTACTGGAGCCCTGCTTCCTGGGAAAGCAGCCAGACGTCGCCCGCTGATGGGAAGTAGAGAATAATCTTTGTCAGGCTTTGCTTCCACATGCAGTCTTTGCTTTTGCTGTAGTAAACTGCTTTTATCTTAACCCACGAGCCTTTCGTTATATCGTCCCTCTTCACCTGTCCATCTGAAAAGGGGCAGTGCTAGAGCGGCTTTGGTGAGTTCCTGGCCTCCAGTCACGGCCAAGCCAACACAGGCAACCGGCAGGCTGAAGTAACTGAAGCCTTCAATTGGTGAGCAGCCTGCAAATTTCTCATGGCAGAAAACACAGTGTTTGTCCCAAGATCTGGCCATTTTTTTAATTGGTGACTGAGCTTCCTTCTCTCAGTGCTGAAGTGCTATATGTAAAATAAGTCCTGTAAATTTGCTGTTAGGTAATTGGCAGCAAAGGTACACCATGAACTGCAGCAAATTAACCATTTAAGCCATAAATCACATGTATGATTTTGCACCATAAATGTAGTTGTTAAAAAGGCTCATCTTCACAATAAAAAACAGTTCAAAGAAATCAATTCAATAATGACAGATTGTTTCCAGATAGAAACATAGAGTCAGAATAGTTGATTTTAATTGCAAACTCATGTTCAGTTGTTACAGATTACTATCTCGGAGTATGGTCTTAAACTGAAAAAACTGTTTCTTTTTACTTTTCTGTTACAATAGCGACACATAATGAACACTGATGAATACTTCTGTGTATCAAAAGAGTTGATTTTAAATAACAGAAGTAACTAGTTCGAGTCCTGCCTCTTTACAAAGCAGCCTGAGAAGACATACTCAAACAGATGCTTTTCTGAAATGCAAGAGTAAAAGAGGAAGAAAGCAAGAAGCTTGTTTTCTTAAAAATAAGTAAAACATGTATTTTACAAATATGAAGATTTGCATACAGTTTGCATGGCACTATGGATGCTTGGAAAACAGCTTACAAGATTACGATCTGGAACAGTCACACTCCACCAAATGCGAGTCCTAAAGCCTCTTCTTTCTGCTTCATCATTTTAGGACTATTGGTATGGAAATTTAAAAAAAAATGAGCATAGGCTCAATTGCTTAAATATTACAACCAAATTCACATCACCACACTGCTGTCCTGCTCTCTGTCCAGGGCTGTGAACAGTAGTGCTGGGCACAAACACAGTATTTCAGCATTTTGGATGATTGCTCTTATATCTTTCTTTTCCCTCCCCCATGCTCCTTGTCCCTTTGGTACTCTCTCAGTTCTCTTTTATTCCTCTCTCCATTTCAATTTGTTTGCTCACCCTTCACTTTTTCCTATACCAACCTTTCTCACATAGCACCTTTATCTCAACTTTTACTCCAGTTCGCCTCCTCTCAATCACGCCAATTCTGTTTGCTTTGTATTTCCTTCACGTTTTCCATGCAACAAGGTTTGTGTATCCTCTGAAGGTAGCAATCCACATAAAGATCATGCCCCTCTGCTCAGCAGAACACTCCAGAAAATACATAGGGATGTCATAAGGCTCAAAGGCAATATATCAGGAAATGGGTAGAGCTCCTCACTATCATATTATCTACAGACACGTACAGAAAATGCTCCTTGAAAAAATACCAGCACATCTTCAAGTTAGAAGTCTAAAGGTATGCATATTAGAACATGTGTGTAGAACATATTTACATTAGCTTTGAATCACTAACCATGCTGTTTGGTATTCTCCCTCTCTGGGTCACAGTTAGCAACAAGGAATATTACGTTAACCTTGTGTTTAATACACAATAGAATGTGAAAACGAGCATAGGATTATGTTTTCTATATTTGGACAGAGGTCTACTCAGATACACTATGAAATCAAGGGCCTCACACTTAAAAAGCCCAAAACTACCCCAGCTATCACCAGCAGCTAGCATTAGAGACAGGCAGAGAGAAGACAAGCTGGAACTGGCCTGCTGTAGTAAAGCTAGTGGCAATTTTTGGTTTTACCCCTCCTACCCCAGAAAATACCAACAATGCACAACTGTAGCTATTATCAGGGAAACCACCCCATATGAACATCCCTAAACTAACCAAAAAAGGCAGGAAATTGACAGGGGGGTTTTTGGCTTGTTGGTTTTGGGGAGCATATATGTGGTTTTGGTTTTAAATTGCAGTATCTTAAGTAGTGCCCAAGAACCTTTCAGAAGCACACTCCAACAAACTCCAGGGAGATTTTCTTTTTTTCCCTTTGAAAAGCACATATGTTTTCAGAAAACATGCATATACCTTCTGATGGCATGCAAGCCCAAAGCACTTCTAAAAGATGCAGGCAGTGGATTCAGGGTATTGCAAATTTGGGTACCACTTCCTGCCTTTACTCCCTCTGCCTGTCTATTGTGAGTGAGCCAGCCAACTGGATAATGCTAATGGCAAAACACACAGATAAATAAAGGGGTCCAGATGTTAGTACTTGAGGAGGAAATTCAATGCCTGTTAAAAAGAAAATTATATACTGCTTAAGTTACAGATTAAAAAACGTAACTCTAATGGGACTTGCACTAGAAGTTACAGGACTTGACAACATGGACATATCCAACCTTTTTCAGTCAGACAGAGAAGGTCTAACAAGGCCTTTTGTGAGAATGTTGCACCCACCACGTCTCCCCTAGTGCACCAAGAAGGGTCCGGCACCAGTGGCAACGTGCCAGCTTTGGAAGAAAAGTCACCCATTGGCTACGCTGCTTCAGACTCTGCCTTACTGCACACATGAAATTAAACCCCCATGTGACTACAGCGCCCATCTTCATGGCCAAGCTTAGCTATAATGTTTAACCCCCTGCTTGCAAGGGAAAAACACAGGCAATGCTGAGCTGAACAGTTCTTTTGTGATAATGCCATATCTTAATGGTGAAATCTTCTCATTTCATGAGGCAAGAATAGTTTTAGAATGTTCTCATTAGACTCTCAAAGTGTAAATATTTTTTTGGAGGGAGGGAGAAAAAGCAAAATCAAGTTTTTCTAGAGTAGTACAGCTTTATCTCCTAGAGCAGCAGCTCCAATTCCATATTTGCCAACAGTATTTGCCTTACAGAAATCAAAATCAAATCATCCAAGCATATGCTCTCCCCAGAGATCTTTTTAGGCTGATGTTTTATATGTTACAAGATTCTTCTCATTCCAAAAGGATATTCAAAGTGCTAGGTCTAATCTATAAAGCTTAGGCATATTTTAGCACAAGCTTCATTCTAATATTCTTCAGGGTCCCCTTTATTACGGTAATCCTAATTACTGTCAGTTTGAGGCATAGAGGGTTGACTAAAGAAGCGGCACCTTTTGGCAAGAATGTTGTACACTGTAAATATAAAATTATATCTTCATTTATCTCATGTTTTCTTTGGTTTATAACATCTCCTAAGAAGAAACTGAATGGCTCAGCCTCTAGCAAAAAAATTACATTCCTCCTCAAACTACTAATTCAGGGGAGTTTTTTTGCTTCATAAAATGTTAATACAGGTAGAAACAGAAATCTAGGAAAAAATTAAAAATATGTATTTTAGAGCTGCATGTTCATACAAGCCAGCACATAAGCAAATTCTGGGAAGACTGTACAGTACAGGCAGACCGCTCCAGGTGTAGAGGACAGTAGGTGTTGGCAGTTATCGCCCCTTTTTTCCACAGACATTTGGCACATCACCCTGTTTCTATGATATTTATGTGGTCCTTGTAAGCATGTCTCAAACACATGATCCATTTGACTTGCTTGACTTCACTCTAGCCATTTAAGTAAGGTATTGCTACTACTGTAAGCACAGAAACAGTGACACTGACAGCCTGAGGTCCAGTGGGTCAAAGGACATAGCTTTGCTATAGGAAAGAGATGATGGCACGAGAATCTGCATCCAGGTTTTCCACGTCCCAGAACTGAAATGACTCCTTGCCCTGCTGCCTTCCCTCCATACTTGAATTCCAGCACAAAAGACTTCCAGCCTAAGGCCCAGCAACTGGAATCAGACACACCTGGTTGAACCAGGTCACAGAACAGCAGAGGTACCACGGGAGCAGGCTGCTGCTAGCAAACATGCTCTGCAAAGAGATCCTTCCCGTTTTAGCATCCTCTAGAAAGCTGTAAGAGCTGGCCAGTGACATTCATGCACTTCAGCCCAACTAGCATCGTGTGGGTCACGCTGGAAGTACAGGAGGTATTGGTGGCACATGGCAAAGAGAAAGGGGCCCACTGAACCTTATACTTCAAATATGAGATTGACAGGTCTGATTGGGGATTTCTTCAGCTGTGGCACCAGTTCTCTTCTAGCATAGGCCTGTCCAGAGTTTAGCAAAGTGATGTTTCAGCCGCCCACCTACTACTGTGAAAAAAATAAAATAATCATTCTGGGATAAACTCAATCCAGATACAAATGGATATGCCTTAAAACAAACAAAAAAACCTCACCAACAAAAAGTATTTTTAAAATCCACTAGCCTTCATCAGGAATTAGTCCCTCTGATGTCCATATCACAATTAAAACGGCTAATTAAACAAGCCCCCTACATATTGCCACTTTATTTTTCAGTATTTATATCATTGCAGCCACAAGTAACTCTAGTCATGCATTAGAAGCCTACATTGTCAAGGAGTTAGAATTTATTCTGTTGTGTTTAGAATGTATTCTCTTGTTTATTACAAAAACCCAAAAAGTTATCTGAGGACAAATTCTATGTGTACAATCATGTTATAAAAGTGATGGAGCAGTCTGCTTTGCCTTTGCCATTTTTCATCTAGGGTAGAGGTCATGTAAGCATGCATTCTGTAGAAAGTAGTACTGAGAAAAACAGGATTTTTAGAATATATAAATATATAATTGCTATTATAATATTTGACATTTTTAATTATGCAAAGCATAAAGAACACATGAACAAAATGGTCTTAAGATATACTCCAGCTCACTATTGGATGGTTTTCAGTTTATATTTACATAAAATACAAATGAGTAAGCACTGACAGAAAGGACTTGGCTTATCACACAGCTCTGGTATACCTGTTTGCAACTTGTACGTACTCGGCCACTTGGCCACTCTGAAGTTCAAATTTAAAAGCCCAGGCACATTATGTCAGCTTTCTAGTGAAAGCTTGCAACACCCTGCAGCAACAGTGGGATGACTAGATCAGAAGGCCTGCATGTTAAAACTGTATGGCAGGGCTCATCCCAAATCCCTTTACACTGGAGGAAAATACTCTGGCTTTAAAACTTTATAGGTTGGTTGTTTCTTTCAAAAAAAAAAAAAAAAATCCCAACTCTATCTCAATTTTGCATTAGGAAAAAAAAAAGTAATGCATATTACTCAGTCACATAGTTTCAAAAAAAATTACAAAGACATGACTGGTTCTGGCTGTAGGCAGAATGTTTCCTTCCCTGTGAAAGAACTGATCCATTTTTCTCTAGTTCTCCATTTTGGAGCAGAAGAGTCAAAGTATTTATTCGAGTAATAGGAAAGGATTACACATGTAGATGGATTTACGAAACGTCAATCCCAGCAGACTTCTGAAATTAAAAGAGCCTAATGCATGGGGAGTGATGTACCTTACAATACAGGAAATGTCAAGCTGTGGAAAAACTATTCCAGAAGGTAGCTGTGAGTTAAGCACAGAGTTCACTTCTCTTGTCACTTGATCCTCTCCTTAGAATTAAGGACTGAACTTACCATTTTGAAACATGTAGAGTAGGAGCTATAAAAATCCACTGCAAGAACGTTCATATTAGGAGATTCTTCTGCTTTTACACAAGTTTAAGGGATTGTCAGAGGTCAGAGAGAATTGAACATCCCTGCTGAGTCACTTCTATGAAAGACATGCTGTGGAATGGTGTAGGTGTACTTGCTCTTCGTGGGTATTGAGACAGAACCAAAAAAAAATTACCCACTGAAAAGGAGTGGAGGAGGGGAAAGAAAAAAAAAAAAAAGACTTGCTCAATATTGATCCTCATTCAGTCTCAGTAACAGGGACTGATACCAATTTTTAACAGATAAACAAGGATTGTCTGCTTAAGAAACAAACTATACTCAAAGATCTTTCCAATAACACTCATAAATTCATTACAGCATTTAGGACAAAGCAGGTGTGGTAGATTGCTCATTGTTAATCTTGTCGTACTAAAGAGAATGAGATTTTTTTCCTCTTTTTGTAAAACTGAGAAAAGCAGATCTCCAAATATCCTTTTAACGAAAAACAGAACTATTTGTTGGCAGACCCAGAATGACACAAACAGGAACTTATCCCTCCCAGCTATCTGTTATTGCTTCTCCATCCCCACAGGTGGGAACTGCCTGCCCCAGGAAGTAGCCAAGGCACCGGTATTTCCTGGCAGGGGGCAGACTAACGAATGGGAGGAGGAGCACAGCTCCCATTTAAATGCAAGATTGGACTGAATACCTTCCCAAGATACTGGAAATGCACTGGGTTTGTTTAGGAGGCTAACAGAACTTAATCCAAACCAGCTTTTAAATTCCATAGGTGAATACATGTAAAGTTATCTTACATTTAGAATACATCATGGAAAGAACTATCTGGATAACAACATTAAGACGCTAGTGTAAAGCAGTATTTTAACAAATCTGGTTTTGTAAAAAAAAGAAAAAGAAAAAAGAAGGGGGGTATGCTCTTACCTCCTGCAGTGCATTTATATCAGAGGTTGGTGCTAGAAGAACTATTGATTAATATTCCTATACATTTCCTTTCTGCCATCTCCTACATCTAAGACACAGCTGCTTCCTGGGCCTTCTTTAACCGAAGGGTTTATGTGCCACCATTAAAGCTGCATTCATTGTGACATACTAGTCTCCTCACATATTTAGAAAACCAAAGCATATCAAGAAGTTCATCTCTGTTCAGGAAATAGGCTAAGCATGTAATTACTAATTCTCAGAGTGTTATCTAGTTATCACAGCCTCTCACCACAGTAGGTACAGTTACCTGTCACTTGCTCAACAATTTTCTGCTACAATATTTACTCTCAGTATTTAATAGTCATAAAACTTTGGACTAGATAGCTCCCTCTTCAACAGAGTTCAAAATGAAGGGTAATCACAGCTGTACATCAGATTTAGTGCAGTCTGCTTGCACAGAACTGCAAGAAGATTCATGTAGCTTTTTTCTGCAGATATTCATAGAACAAAAATAGCTTCTGTAATTGCTAATTAAAAGCCTAATCAGAAGTAAGTCAGGTAAATAAAAAGTACTTTTGCATGGCATCCTATTATTGCTTGCAACAAATTAACACAATGTTGCTTCACAACATAATCATGAAGAGAAAAATCATGAAAGCTCAGCAGATAATTGCATCTCCCTGATTTCCTAAGGGAGTGCAAGCAGGGGTGGCTCCCTGGGTCAAATGGAGGCAGGCCCCAGGAGGAGCCTTCCAAAATCCTTATGCCCTAAACTGAAGGTCCCATCATCATCTCTCTTGGGCAGACACCCAATGGAATTGCAGAGAACTGATAAAAGCAGATTCATCAGCATTATTGCTGGCACATGGAAGAACACAAGAAACCTGCCCCTGGCAGAAGGGGGGCAACTCTGCCCCTTCTGGCCCAGGCCACAGGAGTTGACTTGTACACAGTTGTGAGGCCACTACCTGTGTCACGCAATGACACGCCTTTCTGCACATCTGATCGTATTAGAAAATCCACAGTAGAACTGCTGTACTCCTACATCTTAACCCCTTCACTCCTAAGCTAATCTGCTTAGGAAAAAATACTTCAGAAATAATAAAAAGGTTTAATCAATCATCTATAAGGGAAATGGATTTTGTCACTGGTGGAAGCTAATGACCACTTGAGTCTGGCAGACAGAGAGGACGCACAAGGGTCTTTCCCCAAACCACAGCAAAGATTTTAATGTTCCAACTCAAAACAGTGTTGAAGGACTTGCCTAAGGCAGGATTTAAGTACAAATGGGATGAGCAAGAGTCCTGTTAGTGGAAACACAGCATCATTAGCAATAATTAAGGTGCTAGTAGGCTTTAAGAACTACTGTTTTCAACCAGAGCTCATAACTGCCTTCAATAGCAAATTTTACTTTTATATTTTTAAACAAATAGCATAATAATGCTCTGTAAAGCCTAGAGGAAGCCTTTAACATCTGCAGAAAAGTGCATTTCCCATAGAAACTAAGAACTAGTGTCCATGTTTTCAGGAGGAACTCGGCCAATGAGAGCACACTCTGAGGGTGGGTTGATTCTAAGCGACTGCTGGAGCACGCCATTTCGCTACTCTTAGGGTAGAGGTCTGGGGCTACAGTTCACTCGGAGGTTACAGGTTTTTTCATCCTGGCCAGAGATAAGTAATTACATGGGCTGCAAGCACATGCCTGCTACGACAATAGGTCACATTTCATGTTTCACTACTGCCCCACACACACATCGTATAAGCAGTATTTAGACTACACAGTATAGAGATGCAAGCACATAGGACAGTATATTTTTTTTAAAAAAGTAGTTGTGGGGTTGTTTTTTACTACAAAGGAAAATGAGAAATCACCAAAGCAATTCACATGCTTTCCCCTCTGAGTGGTTCCACAATAGTAACACAATCTGTATACAGGCTATTGGATGTTTAAAGCCAGAGCTGTAGTTAAGTAAATGCTGCCTGGTGAGGCTGTAGGTTTCAGGAAAATAAAAACAAAAAATATTTAGACACTAAAGCTGCAATGCTTCTAACAATTCTACCTTTGAGCAAGCTTTTAAAATTAAAATTAAATTAATTTACAACATGTCATTATTTGTAGATCTTATGGAGTGTATACTTTACCGCCTGTAGAGACAGCTTCAATCATACTCAGCATTAAGTTGAATTAGTGTCCCAAAGCGTCTACTCCCCTCCTACTTTTAGCAGGTCTCTGTTTAGGCACAAGGTCAAAAGTGGAGATGAGCTGCATGCGGCTTGCAAGTCCCTCATCTGCCTATTAAGGAGGGGAGCTTGAATTTTATGGCTGCAAGGTTTATGTCAGCCAACCATTATTAATTTAATTTATTAGGGGGAACAGTGAATTATATGATTTAAATAATGTATAGCCAAGCTACTCTGACAATGCCCTACCTGCTTATTATAGGCAAACCTGTTCTAGTTAGTACCTCTATACTGGAATCCAATCTCTCCCTCTGGACTCACTTACAACGTGCTATGGGGCTTTTTTTTTTGGTATTTCTTACCTTCCCTGTAATCAAAACCCACCACTCTTTTCTCCTAGTAAATCTTCCACTGCATTCTCTTCCAAGATGCCTCCCTTCAACTCCTCCTTTTCTTTTCATCTTTACAACCTTGAGGGAATTTTGTACTTCTCCAGTAACCAAAAGTTTAACTCATTTGCTTGCATGTGATCCAGGAGAAAGTTAAGAACTTTAAAAATAGAAAGAATGTGACACTAATTGCCAAGACTTTCAAGTAGAGCTTGTGTCCTTCCCAGCACTGGGGACCATATTATTATAACAGCTACTTTGCTATCCAGATCATGCATTTGATTCTAAAGATTTGTTAACAATCAAGTCGACTTCACAAAAACAGTATTTCTGGAACTTTTCACAATGGTTCATCAAGTTGGACAATAGACATATATAAGTATCCTACATGAGTATCCTATATATAATATAGTATCCTTAATTTGCTCTTTTAAACACTAAAAGAGTAAAGATTATCAGGGAAGTAATAGTTAAGTCTGTGCATTACAAATTAGTAAGTTTTAAAAATAATTGTACTAATTACATGTTTCAATTTCAGGAGAAAAGAACAAACCTTTCCACATGATACACAGCAACATACACTATTTTAAAAACTTTCACAACCTTTCCAGTGATCCTTATCATTGGCGCCCTTTGACATTCATCTTGAGCTTTTTTTTGTTGGTTAGGTTTGGCAGTTGGTTGGTTGGTTTTTGGCTCCAAAATCAAGCTGGTTTTCAGTTGTCATACTCTGCTAATACAAACAGTCCCAGTGTTTTGCACATTCTCTTTAGAGGGCTCCAGAACATTCAGTAATTTCCTTCTCATCTAGATCCTGATTCGCCATCTGCAGTGATTTAGCACCACATTGCAATCAGTCCCAAGAAGAGAATTTTTGTACAGAATGATAATCCCCACACAAGGATACCATCTATGCCCTCGCTATTTTGACTGTTCTGCAGAGGACAAGTGTCATCTCCTCAGAGAGATAGTTGCTGATAGTTATGTCATTTCATAACCTCAACAACATGGTTTTATTAGTCTGATGGACATTTAAAGTAGCTTAGAGGTATATACTATGCTAGGATTGGCTTATTTAATCAGAATGTTATAATGTAACCAGAATATATTAAAAAATCTCAGTAATTTGGGGTAAGCTTTCATCACTCCGATGGTAAATGGCTGGCTAACAGAAGTACATTTTCTGAAACTACGAGTATTGCATCTAGAGCAAAGGATTGACAAAAATTGAGAGTTCAGTTTGCACAAGCTTTAGAAAATCCTCAGATTAACTGTTTGAAAGTGCATGAATGACAAAGATGATGTTTTAATCTTCTCTAAATGTTTTGCTCCAAGAAGCATCCAAGTTTCTTCTATATTAATTAGATTATCAACTGCATTAACAACAAAAAACTCCCCTGCAGACAGAACTTCCAAAAAGCATCCCTTACTGTAGCCACAGGAAATCACACGCACTCCATCTCTGACACTGAGGCTGTACTAGCTTTATTGCTAAAACTGCAAAGTTCATAAAGCAATGTACATTAGTTAGGATAATTCCAGTGCCACACTGAAGCTTGGAGATAGATTCAAGAAACATAACAGTTTAAAAAAGTGCCAAGAGCTTCTATGTTCATTTTTCATGCTGATGCCAGGAACAGCAGAGCTACAGTAGAGCTAGTGCAACAGTGACAGATTATCTTAAAATTTTCAATATGATCTTGACTACATGGAATGAGTGATACTAATGTATACAGGGGTCTAAAAAGGAAACACATATTCAAAGTATATTCAGTCAGACATTAGCAAAGCAAGTTACAGTCCCTCAACTGTCCACTCAAAACCTCCATCTCTTGTGTTAACCAAATTAGAAGATATACAACAACATACACAGCAATCTGGTATTCTTACTGGTCTCTCAGTAACTACATTTTGGTTTGTTTGTTGGTTTTTTCCCCTCAACTAAGAATCGTTTGACACTTTCCTTTCTAAGACCTAGTTATACCTAGTTATATGTTTCTGAACTGCTAACACACGAATGCTTAGATAGCATTAACAGCTGAATTCCTAAAAAGACCTTAGAGGCACACAAGATTCATAGCTAAATCCTGAATAGATTCTTTTTTTAAACTATGAGAAGACCTTGATGTCATGTGTATACATTTGTCATTAAAGATTATTCTCACCTCTATCTTAAGCTTTTATTCTTGGAAATAAATTTCAGGAGAAAAACATTTTCATATTAAAATACATAAAATATATAGTCTCCCACTATTAGTTTCCTAAAACTATCATTGAAAGGTTTGATTTAATCACCTGCATAAAACACATGCTACGTTCACGTTCTTGTCAGTGTCTCCCAAGGGCTGAGGAAGTATCATGTCAGTCAGTGACTACAGATGTGGTTACATCAGTCAGACTTAACCCTGATTTAACCTCCCCTAGCTATCCTTGGCCAGCAGGGCTCCTGGGATTCATTCTGAAGCAGCACAGCACTACTATCTGAATTTGAGTGAATGGGATATATGGGTTGTTTGTGGGTTTTTTTGAACACAGAAAACCTTTTAACAAAGTTTTCACATCAAGATTAATACACTGGTAAATTGCATGATTGTTCAGTAGGAATTGGATTGCGAAGGCACAGGAGAATGAACAACGCAAAATATACAGCTAACAAATCAGAGCATTGGGAATCAGCAATAACACAGTAATTTTATTCGAGGCATTACATTTTTGTATTAGTAACACACAATCTTTAGACACCTAACTGCCCAAAACCAGCCTTCAATGAGCATAGATAGCAATATTTCAAATAATGTGTGTCCACAGTATTTAACATTTTTCCAACTTTGATACAGCACAACATCATAGTTCTGCTGCTTAGAAGAACACAGAGGCTATAATTTTCTTCCATACTTTGAGCGTGCTTCACTCTTCCTACCACTACATCATATGAGAATCCCTCATGGTGCTCAAGTGCACAGCATCCCATCATTCTCATAAAACACATTCTGAAGAGGGGTGCAGCTAGGACCATAAGGTACAGAGTAGAAAAGCTTTTCCCAAGGTATTTTCTTCAATATTCCAAATTCTTGTGTTAACAGAAAGTCTCCTGCTCATGCAAGCACGTTTCCAAAGAACTAGTACTCCACAAACAAAGCTTGTTTACTCATCTCTACTGCAGTCTAAAATTAAGAAAGTTCATAATCAACAAAAACCACTCAGACAAATTAGGGAGAAAGTATGATCAATCACATTTCGATTCCACCTATGCAAGGCACAGGTGTTGGGGACTGGCTTTTGCTGCAGGACTACAGAAGCACAGGGCCAGCCTGCTACGCTTTCTGCAAAAACTCCTCTGTGGATCAACAGAGAATTTATTTCCTCCAATCCCTTCCTCAGTTTCCTATGGCTCCTGACATAAGTCATAAATTCAGTGCCAAGGAAAAAATAATGTTGTGTTTAACATCTTGTCTGCACTGAAGAATCCCCCTGTTTTAGGTCACCTCAGTAGTTAGAACAGGCAGGCACTGAAGCACAGCACAAACTTGAAGCAGGGGGGGAAAAGCTCCACTGATGCAAAGTGTGAGAGGCAGCAGCTTTGCCTGTGTGCGCTCAGAAATGTGATGCTAGCACAAATCTGCAGGCAGACTAAAACCCTAGTGCAGACAACACTTGAGGAATTTCTGTGGATTTTTTCACCCTATTTGGATTTTTGTCCAAGTTACTTTCATGTCTAGCAAATCCTTGAGTCCTTATCTGCTGCTTCATAATACTTATTAGCAAAAGATCAAAAGGCCTAAAAGAAATCTTTAAAGGAGGCCATAGCAAATCTATTAGGCTACGGCACACAAATTAAGTCAACTAAATGAGGAAGAGGAGAATCAGCTTTGTTGGTAAATTGTCTTGGACATTTATTTTGAGAATTAATTCAAGTCATTCAAACTAAAGATTGCAACACTATCACAGCCACATTAAAATATATGCATTATACACCACTCCCTGCTTTACCTCCTAGTACTATTAGCTGAAAGAAAGCAAACATGTTTTTTAATACCACTTTTTTACAGTGTGCCATGACAGCTGATTAACAGCTGCAGTTGCAGGAGCTAAAAGCTTAGTAACCAAAGCTAGAAAATTCTCTTATTCCTATCCGGGGGGGGCAAAAATGAGCCATAGAACTATTAATAAAAATTCAGTGAAATAGTTACTTTAACAAGATTCCTTGCATATTCTAATTCCTCCATGGTCAGTCTTTGCAAACATTATTTTCATATATGAAGACATTTTATAAGGTAGCTGTCATTCTCCAGCTGGTAGCAACAGAAGGTGTTAAAGTACTCCTTCTAAGTGAACAATGAAAACAAATATAACTCAAAAGTAAACAAATATGGTGGTTTTCCAAGGTACAAAGTGTACTGGAAATCAATAAGATAAGTGCAGCTTACACATTTATTACTTTGCTAAAAATCTTAAAATATTTTAATGAAAGCAGAGCATGTTTTGAAAAGAATAATACTTCACTATAAACAAAGTAAAACTGGAAAGACATTCAAGAGACCTAAAATCTGTGTCCCTGATTCAAGTTAAATTTCCATTTCTAGAGTAAATGCTTCTCAATTTTATCCATCCTTTTATTTTGTGAAGAGCACAAACGTTTTAATTTTGGAATGTTAAGAACCCACAACCTGTGCTCACGCTATTACTAAGAGCTGCACAGAGTCATTCCAACCAGGACCCATGCAGTTACCCAGCAGTTTGGCAGTGACTCAGGCCTTAGGCACAGGCAGGGGCCATACCAACCAGTCTGTTAGAGTCTCCT
>NW_009695997.1:202914-229214 GCF_000703405.1 Apaloderma vittatum
AATGCGTCAACCACCAGAATCTTGCTCAGAGGTTGTTCAAAACCTGCAGTCATCTTCCAGGTGAGAGTTTACAAACAAAGACACTTTGAGAAGCTTTGAGAAGTGCAAAAAAAAAAAAATAAAAAAAAATTGGTCTTCTTGTACGAGTGTATGACCCCACACAACCCCAGCCTGGAGCAGAGCCCTTGGCAGCTGCAGCAGCACACCAGTTGGCCGCACCATGGAAGGCAATGCCACGCATATGCTAAACCGACACAGACTGCACTTACTTTGCACACCTGCACAAGTTAGAATCATAGAATCATTAAAGTTGGAAAAGACCTCTAAGATCATCAAGTCCAACCATCAACTCAATGCTACCACGACCATTAAACTATATCCTGAAGTGCCATGTCTACATGTCTTTTTTAACACCTCCAGAGATGGTGACTCCACCACTTCCCTGGGCAGCCTGTTCCAATGCCTCACCGCCCTTTCAGTAAAGAAATTTTTCCTAATACCCAATCTAAACGTCCCTTGGTCCAACTTGAGCCCATTTTCTCTGTCCAGGCTGTTATCCTGTTCATGACAGCCTTTATGTTGCAAGTACTTTACTTGACTGGGATCAATTTAAATGGACAAGAAACAGCATAAATAAATTCCTCTCTTTTCTCTGTCAGATCTCACAACTCAATCTAGCTTCAGTTTTGAAGAGCCTCTCCGATACCCAGTGCAATTTCGTGCTGAGCACAAGCTTCCAGAAAAAAAATCTACTGGAAAGGAATAGAATAGTGTATACCAGGAGCAAACTGTAGTTTCGTGTTAACTGGCAATAAATTAAGTAAAAACTGCAAGTGAAAGCTCTTTTGCCCAGGACAGTCTTGTAAGGAAATCCACCAAAAATCTGCGAAGGGGAGGCAAAAGGTAAAACTCACATGAGCAGCAACACACATGAATAAAAGCTTCTAATAGTTTACTTTTACTTTACTTAATCCAGCACAAGTTGGGAGTAACTTAACTATAATCAGTAAAAACACAAGTCAAAGAAATCCAGGTCTGAATGCAAGTATTTATATAAACAACTGTCACAAAGTCAGCTTTGTGCACTGCAAAATAGGTGCTAGAAAGCAAGAGGCAACTTTAATTCAGCAGTAATTTTACACATGTGCTTCTCTGCTCACCTTTCTTTAAATACTTTCCCACATGTCCTCCCATCTAGAAAATGCTGCCTTGTTTCTTTTTTTTTTTTTTGAAAGTATGTGCCATACTGATTTACCATCTCTCTTCCAAATGTCAGCTGGAAACAGATTGTCCCCTCTTTTCCTTAAAAGTCTTAATTTTTCTCTCCTCGCTTCCCTTTAACTTTATATCTGTATTATCTAACCACATAAAGCCTTAGAGATACCATTTCCACAAAAGATGCTATAAAAATAAAGTGCTAATACACTGTATCATACTACTTCATTGTCAGGGCTCTTATCTGAAGTTGACTCCATTCTGCAGTGAACTATTTGTTCCCCAAGATAAACATCAACACAACTCTGAAGTATCCTTTGTTTCCAGTTCTGCCTGGTGCACGTGTCCAAAAAAAGCCCAGCTTATTGCTCCACTCTTTTATCTACACCATGCAAGATGAACTTCTGTGGTCTAGTGGTGAAGGCACTGGACTGACAACCAACAAAAGTGGCAGTTGCTCTCAATCCTCTATATTCTGTTGAGGGTTATTTATTTGTGCTTCAAGTTCTTTTCACCACATACCCTAAGGTGCCCAAGTCTCAGGCAAAATTTTCTCAGACATAAAAGATCACCTTTTCTCTTCAAAATGAGAACACTAAAAATCCTCTCTATTACACCCTTAGAAGGAAAACCTGAATTAGAAGTTTGGTGGAAAGATTTGGTGGAAGGTTTTTTGAGTATATCGCCCAGTTTAGGCAATACTTATTAATACAACCTTAAGCTATTCCTGTTTTAGGATACTACCCCATATGACTTGCTTATTGTTCTTCAAGATCTCCCACTGTGTTGATTAATCATTTTTACGCATTCACAATTCTGCATGTATCATATTAGATTAGCTCTTATCTCCTGGAGACATTACCTCTACTTGACATGATATGTTCCTGTTTGAGCTACTCAGTATAGCAGAGTAGAACTGGATGGACAAGGTTTATGACATTAACTTTACCTATAATAGGATCAGGAATATTCAGATTTTTCATTCTGTATGCACTTTATTTTGCGCCATCTAGAAGCTGTAAGCACTGTCTAGCAATATCTTGAAAGTAAGAGTCCAACTGCCATGCTGACTGTCAAAAAATAACTCCAATAAACTAAATCTTTCCAAAGGAAGGTAATAGAATCATTTTTTATTTGCCCTAGGCATCCTGTCATAAGGTGACACAGAGAGTGGTGTTTATTGGGCATCTACTCGCACCTCAAGAAACCTCAGTTACAACATAAAGCATGAGGTTTAAGAGCCTGGTCCAGAAGCACCAGGAGGATCTAAGAGGTCACATAACTATACTGTGAATTGCAGTTCACACCTGCACGACAGTGAGGGAAGCGAATGCATAAGAGATTTGTTGAGTAACAATCCATATCATGCAATATCCTAGCCTAATACACTGAAAATAATATTTTTAATTCATTGATTGTTCTTATTGTTCACGAGTATCGATTAGCAGCCAGCCATACCTTCTGGGACTTCTACTAAATGTTTATCTGCAGAAGTTTATCTCCCAGTCCAAATTCAGCTGCAGAAAGCTTTAATATTTCTATTGAATGCCATGAATTGGAACTCGACAGACTCCAATGTTCTGAGGCACAGCAACCTGACACTGTTATTTTTTGAACGAAGTTATTTGTAAGAATTAATCACTTAAAATACAGCAAGTATGAGACACTATCCAGCTTTAGTCCTCATTGAGGGCTGCAGATGTTGCCCAGCAGAATAGGTTTCAGAACACACAGAAAACCAAAATCACTCCACAAAGCAGAAAAATCCAGCATCACTGAAACACAAGTGCAAAATGAGAAACAGAAAAGAAAAAAGGCATGGACACACTTGGTTTCTGTTAAGCACATGGGCAAAATTGTTGGGAAAAAGAAAACAAAACAAAACAAAAAATTCCCACGCTCATTCTTGTGACTTGGCTAAAGAACCCAGGGCTGGCTGCATTATAGTTCCTTGTGTGACACAAAGAGGAATTAAAATGCATGATTCAGGGAAAGGCTAGCAGCTGCAGCTAAAGCATCCAAAACAACAATACACAAAAAGGGAAATAGCATTCAGAAGAGATTGTTCTGTACTGGCTCTTTCTAGTTAGCTACACAAATAGCCATGTTATTACTATTTAGGGCTAAGAAGAGAAATTTCAAGAATATACAGTTCTGCCAAAATAAGATCACTCTGAGATTTGTCAGTATTGCTAGAACTGTTATATAAGAAAACTGGGACTCAGAAGAACTGCACATACCGAGTATTATGTAGATGCTGCTTGACTGAATTATTATAGCAGTTTCAGAAACTTTACCTTGTATTAAGAAAAAAAATCTAAAATAAAGACTAGTTTTTCAGTTGGCCCAGTAGCATTTTTTCTGCCCAAAAGAAATGAAACTGTTTTGATATCTGGTACTGCCACATTTAACAGGTATATTTCTTGATAAAACAGAACATGTGTACTGTAACGCAAATTTGCTGTTGGAAAAGCCCAAAGCAAGCACGAATGCTACACATGTAGAGAGGACAGAATGCTTCCCTTGAAGTTGAAGGACTACTGCAGAAATTCTACAACTCAAGGGAAAAATCTAAGACTACATTCAGGAGCAGTTTCTTCCTAGTACACTATCTAAAAGCAAGTGATACTAACCAAATATTCAGATAGTCTGTCTTTCAGAAATTTGAACCTCTTTTTCCAAACAAAGCACACGTATTCTTAGCTCCAACTCTCAAAGCAACTGTAAAGCACCAAGCCACTGAACAACCCTTATTCACTGCTATGTCAGGAGCACCACGAAGGCACTGCAAAAATGCCTACAGCTCAGCAAAACCGCAGCTGTTTAAAAAGTATTTGCAGTGTGATAACATACAGAGATCTGTCAGAATCCCTACAAGGAGCCAACTCTGCTGGTCTTCAATTGCTTCCTTTACTGCGATTTTGCTCACTCTGCAAAGGGCATCCCAACTAACAAACACATTTTAGGAAGAACACTGAGGCATTTTTCCTACCATTTGCTTTCACAACACAAATAGACCATGTAATTTTCATCCTAATTCTTTAAGCATACAACATGATTATTCCTGTTCCTAATTTTAAAGGGATTCATTTTTAGCAGGCACAAATCATACTACACGATAGACTTCATTTCTATTTCATCCTTGGTTATATTCTTTGTACATGCACTTCATTTCCATTGGACGAGATTTGGTTTTGTTTTGCAAACTTCTCATGACAGCCAGTATTAAGAACACAAAGATCCTTTTGTATATTGGGCTTCCTATTTTTCCTTCCTCCTGTTCCTGGCAAACAGAATGTATGTCATTGAAAACAACTTTGAAACTGAAATAGTCTATTACTTTGTGAAAGTTTGCTTGGCAAAGGAAGGCATTTTTACCATGTTAGCTAGATAAACAGGACTTTACCTAATAATACGTATTCCAGTAACTGTTTTTTAGTTTTTTCAGCATAAGAAGATAACATACAAATATGTGCAGTTAAAAAATGTGCAGTCAACAGCACCACTTTGCAGCATTAGGAGTGTCATGCTCAAAATTGTCCAACACTGATCAAGCACAGGGTGGATTCCTGACAGATCAGAACTCTACTCTTACCAGAGGATACCTGCGTAGTCCAAACATAGTTTTCTAACAGTAGACAGAAATTTCCCTTACGTGCAATGTAAGTACGAGAGTGTTAAGTCTACGTACACTGGCAAGTCAAAACTATCAGTTGCTCCCAATTTAATCATCTTTCCCTCCTTTTCTAAAGCCAAAAAAAAGTATTATGATCTACTTTATAGTGAATACATTTTGAGAGCTGTTAGAAATATCTTATGAGACTTGAAAAGGGAATATAATTTTGCATTAATGAGCAGTCAAAATCAAAAACCAGTTTATTTATCAATGGCTGAAATATTAAAGGTGATGGGAAACAACTACAGTCTCTTACAGTAACTTCCACTTCCTATGATTTCCTGAAGTCATTCCTGCCCAACGTATGTCAAAAGGGATTGTCTCTTTTACCAAGGTATACTATTCAGATTATAAACTTACTGCAGGTAACAAAGTTTATGAAGTCCGCAACAGTCTGCTCTAATTATTTATACCCCATGGTTAAATAGCTCATGGCGTCAACTTCATGGGCTACCAGTGCCTTTTCTGCAAGTTCAGCATCCCGTCTTTTGTTGCTGTGTAGACAGTTATGAAATGTCAGCAAGTTGTTACTTCTACCAAGCTGTTTAGAAGTCTTGCCATTTCTCATTGGTACAGGAGTTTTCCATAGCTCAGGTTACTTATCCTAATTTCCCTCTAACACACACCAGGCTTTTCAACATTCTATTTCTAGATAAAGAAGCATTAATATATTCCTATTAGCATTCAATGTAAATAACAATTTTCAACTTTTGTGAGGCTTGTGTGTTACTGTGATAGGTGAATAAAAGCATAAACAGTTTCAGATGCTTTAATGTAATTTAGTATTCTTTATCCATTTTGTTCTTTTGAGCCCCTGATAACTATGGACAGTTAAACTGGTAAAGGCCATGCCTAAACTTGGGACCATCAATTTCAGAAACTTCACTTAGGCCTCATCAAATTTGCATCCGATTTGAAGGACAGATTTTTTTTATTTTTTTTTTTTAATAAATATTGCCTTATCAGCTTATAGGCAAGCACTGAGAGGCATCCAGAATAACCTATTGGGTAGAAACTGAGAAAATAAAGAGCAAACACTACTGGTTTTTGTGTCAGAATGCCCAAGCCTGCTTTTGAATAAGGCATTCTGCTGAAACGCTTCCCTCATATTCAGAAACTAGATTATTTTTTACAGATATTACAAGGTCCTCTCCAACATGCAGAAATTAAAAACTTCTCTCTGAATGTGATTTTCTCCTTCATATCCCTAATGGATATACATTTCTCCCCACTGAACTGTAAATTATTTTAGTATGAAAGTTTCACTTCGTTTTATCCCACGTTTTACTACTGTGAATGTGATGGCAGAAGTCCTAGAGTTTCCAGTGCCTCGTCTAAGGGGGAAGCTGAAATAAAGATATAAATAATTCACCAAAGGATCAGAAAGCAGCCAGCAAAGGACAGTTCACAGAATGGATGATACAGGGAGCTCGCTCCGATACAGTAGCCTTTTTTTCAGTGGAAAAGGTGCAACAGTTCTGTTTCTGTTCAAAAGAACACAACTTCAAATTTTTCTCCAAACCATTCACAATACAGTACAAATAGTAAGTGGAAGAGTTCAGAAACATAGCCATCATGATCTTACAGAACTTGCACTCAAAGACAGATCTGAAAATTCATGTTTACAAAATTTAGTGGGGTTTTGTTCAGGCTCAGATCTACAGCCTCCACAATCTGCAAGAACATGCTACAAGTCTTACAGACTCTTCTCTAAACCCTTTGGATATGATTGCTTTTGTTTCCGTTCTCAAAGTAAAAAAATCCAGTTGTATCAAATAAAAAAAGACAAAAACCACAACCCCACAACATGAAATACACACCTTCAAAGGGATCTCAAAGCTTTAAATTGCAGACCAAATCAGTCACTTAGGTATCATGACAAACCGTTTTGACGTCACTAAAAATACCAGAAACAACTTCACATCACTGCTTTGTCCTTTCTCTGCTGTAATGCTGACCAAACACTGTCACATTCATCAAGTTGCAACTAGTAAACCTCCATGGAAATGGCACAATTGAAGATACCTGACAGCAAACCAGAAACAAGGGCGGGGAGGGGGAGACAAAACCTTGCTTACAGCAACACTAAGAAATTTGTTATTTGCCCAACAAGGAACACTAGTAAAATGACTACCGTAACTTCTCGGTTCCAATACAATCTTTTCACTCAATATAAAAACATGTGCAATGACTGAATCTTGTTCATTACTGCGTGTTATGTGTCTGTTAGTCAAATGCCTATCACCTTGCAAAACAAACAGTCCATGCCACACATGGCGTATTCTCCTTATGAACAATTCTCTTGCTCCTTGTCATCTTTAGGCTAGCAGTTGAGACACTGTTCTTGGGCACACTGGCCTGGACAGCACTTAAAAATATATTTAAAAACAAAACAAAACAAAACAAAACAAAACAAACAGTAAAGCAAGTTAGAGGATAAAAACTTGCACCAAACAATCTCATGTTGTGAGCAAAGTACAATACAAGCAGCCTTACATCATAAATAATTAGAAAATAAGTATTTCAATAATTTGCACGTCTAAGACAGTAAAATAAAAACCCAAAAATGTTTATTTCCTTCTATCAGATGACTTCATTTCACATACTGAATATCAAATGTCCTTTTTTTTATCTGCTCATACAAAAAATTTAACAGTGTTTTGCAATGCAAAGTGAGTATCACAAAGTTTTCATAGGGTTTGTAAATACAAGGTTTTTGGATCGTCCTCCCTCTGCTCAGTGAGCTATTTCTAAATTAAATAGATGACTGAGGGGTTGATTTTTAAGTTAGATATATCCTCCATTGGCTGGCTCCACAGGGCCAACAGAATAAGCACAGCACTCCAGTACAGTGAGGATCTCTACCTCTGAGTTTGAGTCATTCCTATGTTGCTGTACAGATCTGAAAAGCTTCTCACGGTTTCAATATGCAGAGCAGATTATTTGTCATCACTTTTGCATGTTTTTAGTTACTTTTTGTTATCGAGTTGGTCTTCATTTCCAAAAGGACTATCAAGGGAAAGACTTTATGTCAAGCTTTTGTAATAAGATTCAGTTTTGAAAGGCATTTTTTGAATATCACATTGTGCAATCTGCAACCAGTACAAGTCAGGATTTTCTCCACTGAAGACAGTAAGATCAGAGAGATCTGACATCAATAAACAGAAAGTCAAGACCCTATGCTTGAACTATTAATTGCAACATATAAAAAGGAATTAGTATTGTCACAAAATTTTAAGTGACAGTTACATTAGCAAGAAATAAAAACAAGTTATGAAAACAAAAATGACACCATGTTGGAATCCAACACTTGGACTAGTTTAATCATGGAACTTCCGAGATTTGACTCAAATTCTGAGTTAACTCTCAGAAAAAAACATTTGCGATTTCAGAACTGAACTGTCTTAGTTTTACACAGCCTAACGACAGTTGTTCCCCCGGACAAGCTGGCACCATGCCAAAGATTGAGGGGGAGGGAGTGATAAAAAAAAAAACCAAAAAGTGAGGATAGGAATGACATGAAACAGTTTTATCGTGTCCTTAAAAAACTTTTCTGCAAGGATGAGTAAGCTTCAACCCTCATCCCAGATTACTATCACACAGCAGCAGCATCGCACGTATTGGTATGTGAGTCACATCCCAGCCTCCATCCATCCAGAGACTGCAATCAGGTACCTGATAATAATGCGAGTCACATCGGCTGGACCACTGCCGCAGTGAACCGCTTCGCGCTGGTGCCTTGATGCAAATAACAAGGACACCAGGGCCAGAAGATGTGGGAACTTGTCTTTATAATATAGATGCTGTTCTCAAGACAGAACATTCCAGCCTCTTGCTTCTCTTGCAGCTACGCTGTGTACCTACATTCCCTCTCTTAGCCTCTGGCTGAGCAATGGCGTTGTGTGACAACATTAAAAAAAAAAAAAAAAAGGCGCTGTGAAGCAGGGGTTAGGGAAACAAACAATTTCCTCTGCTGCTACTGTCTTTTCAGTGCTGTGGCACTATTTGTTAGTCTAAGTGACATGTTTTCCCATCATCTTTGCCACAGGGTAAGAACTTGTCCAATAGCCTTGATGACTGAAAATAAAGAAAAGGTTGGTCAGACACCTAAACCAAATACTGATCAAATAAATTACTCTCTATTATGTTAAGCAGGTATTTCTGGTTTGTTGGGGTGTTTTTGGTTTGTGTTGGTTTTGGTGGGTTTTTTCCTGTTCAGTTTTCTCAATGCATAATTTTAAGATTTTATGCACCTGTGTAACTTGCAAGTAACGGAATAAACAATTAAGCCACTACAATACTAATTTCTAGCCTTATGTACTATTTATTTATTTGTTGTCCTGGCACCCCAACAAAAGTGTTAGCGCCAAATCATTCCAGAGAACACCCCTGAAGTGAGGTACACCTCCAATACACTCAGCAGATCAAACAATAAATTGAAGCGGCAGCGATCTAAGGTATTTTCAAGATGTACTTAACTACAAATACTGAGCAGAAGAAAACAATGATTTAATTTCCCATCCCACCTTTCTTTATTTTGCCCATATTTCTCTCACACAATTTGGGATTAAATTTATGTACTGGTATTAAAGAGTAAGATTTTTTTCTTTTCCCTGAGAGATGACTCCTTTCTGGCTTTTATCTTCATTCCTTTCATCCAAGAAAAATGATGTTTGAGTTGAATATGGAAAAAAAGAGTGAGAAATATGAGGACATTGCTAAAATAATGGAAAATTATTAATATTTTGTCATTTTGACCTATACTGCATTCTTTTATTTCTCAGCTAGTGAAAGGTAGCCCCTACATATACATCAGTTTGAAGGTATGAAGAGAACACACCTTTTCAAAGCAGCCACAGCAACACTGACACTGCTGCTGCTACCTAACACATTTGATCACAAATCTTCTACCAGGAACCACCCAGCACAGCAGCTGTGCGGGATTAAAATATTTACATCACATAAGGCATGGATGGGCAACAGACCTCTGTAGGAATAAACAGTTCTGGCTTTTTTCCCCACTTAAAAGTTCTAAGTCAAAAGATGTTAATCACAAATAAATATTCTGACTGCAAGTATCAAGACTTCAACAAACAAACATTCCAGAATCACGGCAGAATAGCCAGCACAGACACCAGGGGATGGGCACCAAGGTCAAGGGACAGATCACATCAACCCCTCTGGCCAAGCAAGCAACCCTAGGACCATTACACAATAAACGGGATCAGCAAACATAAGTGACCGTGTTCTTCCAATTCCAAAGGCAGCCTCAGCGCAGCCTATTAACACCAACAATATTAGATAACCTCCCTCAAGCCGCACCCTTCTATAGAAAATAGATTTGAAATCTATTTACTTTCAGAACTGTAGAAGCCTGCTAGTCAAAATGCCGCTCCTTGAAGAGAAATTCTTTTCAGGGAGCATAAGGGTTTTTTTTAAACTTATGTCAGAGACCACCAATTCCAACAGATCTTCTACCACTCTAATAAACCAAGAAATGTGCTTCACTAGTTTCCATTTCTAAGATCAAAGGCCACACAAACTGTAAAACATGAACAGGCACACACAACAGGCTGGGACAGTGGCTTGCTGATCTTCCAAGTCCAAAAGTCAGTTTCATCCCCACCAAGTAATGAAACTCTTCAGACTTAGCCCTGCCACTACACAGGCTAGGACTAGATTTCTTTTCCAAACCTACATGTCTGAAGACCATATTGAGGCAGGCTGGGCCCCTGCAGACCATGAAGGTTACCGGTAGAGCAGATGTGCATCTGCAGCCCACAGAGGGCCCTGTACCAGAGCAGGTGGACACCCAAAGGAGGCTGTAACCCTGGGGATGCCTACATGAGCACAGGACCTGTGAATCTGTGAAGAAAGGAGCCCATGCTGGAGCAATTTGCTGGCAGGACTTGCGATCCCATGGGGGACTCACTCTGGAGCAGTCTATTTCTGAAGGATTGCACCCCTTGGAAAGGAGTGCCAAAGCTGTTCACAAAGAACTGCAGCCGGTGGGAAGGACTCATGCTGGAGAAGTTTATGGTGGACTGTCTCCCATGGGAGGGATGTCTTGTTGAAGCAGAGGAAGAGTAAGATGAGGAAGGAGCAGGAGAGACAAAACATGTGATGCACTGACTGAAACCCCCATTCCCCACCCCTCTGCATCACTGAGCAGTCAGAGGTAGAGAAATCAGGAGGGAAGCTGAGTCAGGGAAGAACAAAGGGGTGGGCAGAAGGTGTTTTAAGACTTGGTTTTATTTCTCATTATACTAGTCTGACCTGATTGGCAGTAATTGGTAGTCATCTCTCTTATCTTGACCCATGAGACTTTGATTTTATTTTTTTCTCCTCCTGTCCAGCTGAGGAGCAAGGGAGTGATAGAGCGGCTTGGTGGGCACCTGGCATCCAGCTCAAGACAACCCACCACCATGTGTTTGCAAAGGATCACACAGGGCTGGTTCTGCATACCTCAGTCAAGAAACAGCTGCAAAGCAGAAGGGTAATCCAAGATCGATTTTATAACCCTTTCTGCAAGAAGGACCATTTGTTTTAACCTGTTGCAGATGATAAGTCTTCCACCCACTCTAATCACAATGCCAAGGACAGCAGAAAGAAACTTGAGACATACAGAATGACTAAGCTTCCTGTATTTCACGTGTAGCAACGGATGAAATAGTTAGAAAACACATTTCGTTGACATTTTCCCAGTTATGGCACTTAGAAAGCAGTTTACTTAATGAAGCCAATTAGAAGCCAGAAGCCAATTCACAGCCTGCATTCAAACGTCTCAGCTTGCCTTGATGCTTTCAAGGTTCAGTAGGAAATAAAAGCAATGGTGAAAAATCTACAAAGAAAATGTTTGTTGGGTTTTTGTTTGTTGGTTTACTAAAACTGCATTTAAATGTTGTAGTAACAAATCCCTTCTTGTTACAATGATTCTCTCAGCCCTCAACCAAAGGCGCTGGTCTACACTGAAAAGTTAGTTCTCTCTATATGAAGCATAAAAAACTGTATCAGAGATTGAAGAAGTCTATAACTACTTAAAATATTATCCAAATTCTGCTAATACCAAACATGCCTCTCAACATATACTGCAAAGGGATTAGAGTATGGGAGTAGGAGTGCAAAGTCCGAGATTCCTTCCTGAAGGATTCAGTGAGGCAAGGCCACTACAGCCATGACTTTGAGTAAATTTAGGAACTTCACATTACTTTGGGAAGCACGAACTGCTGAACTACTATAAAGCACTGAACAAACAGGAAATATTTTTTAATCAGATTGCTTTCAAAGTTCAAGTTCATCCAGTTACAAGCCAACAGGAATTAAGTTCCTGAATTACTGTTTATAAGTGAGAGGCAAGTCTCCAGGTCACATGAGATTTTTGAAATAGATATGCTCTCTGGCTCAGCGTAACAGTAAAATAAGTTATATAATTTTGGATTTTTATGCCAGATTAAGTTTCAAGGTATTTAATAAAGTAATTATATATTATGTAGCAATATTTTAAAACACAAGTGGTGATGTGTTGGGGGGCAGTTTGCTTGTTTTGTTTGATTCATTCACACAGATTGACGTGCATGTTCTAAGCAGACCACTAAGGAACACTGCCAAGTCAGAAAACAGAATAAAACTTTTCTATGTACCAGGTTACTCAGAAGTTGCCTTGATTCAGATGTGCAGTAACATGCCTTTACCTCAGAATCTGTGATGCAGAGAATGACCTCAGCTTCCTAGTTTCACCTCCTTGAATCAGCTCCCATTTTTCCCACACTCGGAAACACTTCTCTGACCAGACATCAATTAAAGACTGTGATTCACACTTTCTTAATTCAAACAGGTTATCGAAACAGCTCTGTGATACCACAAACTTTGTGTTGAGATCCTTCCTCTAGTACAAGCACACTGCCCATCCACCCTGCCACCGCTGTTAAGCCAAAATGCTCAATTTTTATGCTCCTAAGATTGCTAGAGCTTGCGTTTACAACAAACGACCAGCTGGAATTGTCTTAAAATGGGAAAGCCATTGATCCAAGTTCTTTCCCTCTGAACTGACACTGACTGCAACACTAGCTTCTGCCTTTCAGCCCTCCACCTGGGTCTCCAGCCATGGGTACAGCCCCCTCAGCGCAGCTCTGGCTTCTGCAGCCAGCAAGAACATATGGAGGAGGTCCTGCCCCAGAGAACCCACAGGATCAACCCTGTGTGCAGCAGCAACAAGAAAACCAGCTCTCTGTTTTACAGAGCCATTTCATACAGTGCGCTCTGTTGTTATTCTCTGCCCACCAATAAACCAATCAAATAACCTCAAAGTTGGTGGCCTGACTGTGCTGTAGCCAGGAGCATTGTTAAAGATACAGGACCCGTAGGCAAGACTAAATTCTGCCTATTCAAATACACAAGGTATTCCCTCTCTGACCAAAGGAAGCTTTGAAACATTTACTAGCTACCACACTAACATTTTGTTCCAAGGACAGAAGATTTAACCCCTTCCTTGTCTCCAGCAGCAGCTAAAAGTTATCATCTATCACCAGGTATTCAAATTAAAAATACTTATTCAGAAAAAAATTCAAGTTACATACATAGGCCTTGAACGGCCCAGTACATGAAGAGGCAGTGATGAAATAGATGCAAGCTACAAATTGGATACAGTAGGAAAAATATCACAAGAATATACTATTGAGGTCTTTGGGGACTGGAGTCTCTGAGGAGGGTGTGAATATGGTGCTCTTAATAGTAGTGAACACTGGAAAGGTGGTAAACATCAACTCAGGCGGACAGATCCATTTTTCTTTTCTGTAAACACCGTCAGATCCAGGCTGCCACTGCCCGTGTTTTGGAATTGCAGGACTAGTTGCCATGGCTTCTGCCACAGCTGCTCTCTAGGTATGCCCAGCTAACTGTGGCATTCAGCACAGACACTACCACCCTACTGCCCAGGTGGCAATAGTAGCTGCACCTGACTCACCCACTGAAGAGTAGCCCCTTCAGTACCACTGTGGCTTAGACGGGAAGATTAGTTACAGGGAGAACAAACAAAAATAAAATAAAGAAAAATCACAGTCTTAAGCTTTATGAAGATTGTTATATTTAACCATCAACAATTTAGATACACTGCAGTCAAAGTACAAAAGGAAAAAAAAAATTGAGTTTTCATCAAAATCAACTCCTGAAAGAGCTTGCCCTCTTGTAACTTTTTGCTGTTTCAAAAGAATTTTCCCCATACAGTAAACCAGAAGTTCCTATACCACACGTCAAATAAAACCTCACAAAAATCAAGAGGCTTTTCACAAACCTTTCACACTAAAGGAAACTAAAATTACTATCGGCTGCAACTTTAACTAGTTAGTATCATGTAAAGCATTCTTAAACTGAAAGCAACTCAACAGGCTACAACTACACACTAAAATTGTGTGAACCATGGAAAATGAGTCATAGAATCATAGACTAGTTTGAGT
Source organism: Apaloderma vittatum (assembly GCF_000703405.1). Lineage (NCBI taxonomy): Eukaryota > Metazoa > Chordata > Aves > Trogoniformes > Trogonidae > Apaloderma > Apaloderma vittatum. The sequence goes on from NW_009695997.1 coordinate 217,258, forward strand.
TAGAAGGGACCTTAAAGATCATCTAGTTCCAAGCCCCCTGCCACAGGCAGGGACACTTCCCACTAGACCAGCCCGCACAAAGCCCAAGCCTGCACAAAGCCTCATCCAGCCTGACCTTGAACACTTCCATGGATGAGGCATCCACAGGTTCTCGGGACAACCTGCTCCAGTGTCTCACCACCCTCACAGTAAAGAACTTCCTGAAGTCCAATCTAAATCTACTCTGCTCTAGATTAAAACCATTGCCCCTTGCCCTATCACCATATGCCCTTACAAGAAGTCCCTCCCCAGCTTTCCTGTAGCCCCCTTCAGGAACTGGAAGGCTGCAATAAGGTGTCCCCAGTGCCTTCTCTTCTCCAGGCTGAACAGCCCCAACTCTCTCAGCCTGTGCTCATAGGAGAGGTGTCTCAGCCCTCTGATCAATTTTTGTGGCCTCCTCTGGACCCACTTCAACAAGTCCATGTCCTTGCTGTGTTGGGGGCTCCAGAGCTGTTCGCAGTACCCCGGATGGGGTCTCACAAGAGCAGAGGGGCAGAATCACCTGCTTGCTATGCTTCCTTTGATGCAGCCCAGGATACGGTCACCAGAACAGTTTTAGATAGCACAGCACCTTTCAGTTCAAAGCATGACCAATATACAACACAACTGGGATTTGATTCACCAGTTCCAGTAGCATACTCAAACTGAAAAAATACCACATGCTCTTTTGCTTACACAGAATGCCAAATCTTTCTTTCAGTCCTGCACATGAAAAAGCTCCTAACACTGTTAGTATTTAATTTAGCAACATAAACAACAAATTTTCTCCTGGAAAATCTACCTGTGATCCTGAGTTTTCTCACAAATCACCATCTGTACATGTCCATGCAGTTACCTTTTCTGTATGCAAACAGGACCTGTAAGCAGGTACACATACAGACCACAAATAAGAGTCTCATTGTTCCCAGTCTGGACTATAAGCATATTTTGCCCAAACTATTTTAAGATCCCAGAAACAATGTTTCCCATGCTCCAGTGGGAAAACCTTGACTGTGCAGCTATCCACCCTGTAAGGGGCTAACTATAGTATGTTGATGCCTTTCATATCTGTAAAATAGCATCAGCTAATCAAACAAACTTGAGACTGATGCACCACTTCCTTCCAAGTGAACCTTAGCAAAATAATATACCTCCCCCTCACTAAAAATTAGTAGATCTGCAAAAAAACATAAGGTCACATTCAAAAGTTTAGACACACCACCTTAACACAGCCCTGGAATTCTTCTGTTGCACAAACATCAAGATCCTACGTGGCTAAATTAGGCTTCACTGTATCTGAGTTCTCTAAGTCACTGACTGTGTTACTGCCTGCAGTATTTATTGCAAAGCCTCTGATAGACTGATTGTCATGACCCTTCAGTCACATCTCTTGTATTCTGCCCAGCAATAAAAAGAATGTTTAATAATCTGCATGAATCTTTTGGTGACAGGACAAAGATGACATGTTACTGTGGTTTTGCCCCAGAACTTTTGGAAGTCTTGACATTTCAAACACTCTACCTAAGTTGATGCTGCTAATGCATTAGCACAAACCAAATGTACTTAAAAAGTAGGACACCAATGCAGTTATTAGCTGCTTTGTGAAGTGTGACATCAGTAAGTGACTGGTATTGTTGACTATCCAATGGGTACCGAGTCAGCACTTGCAGCATTAAATATGACAGAAATTCACATGTGCAGGTGCAGGGTGAAGCTTGACAGAGCAGCTGCCACGGTGCACGTGGTTTGCACTACACCCTTGCAGAAATGCTCAGAGGTCAGCTAAAAGCACTGCACTGTTCACAATACTGTGAGGCTCCTATTTGCCTTGATTTTATGACTGCAAAGACTAGCTTTACATCTGCAGTAGCGGAAAATTCATTCTTTGTGTATACTTCCATGAGCTGTTTCTGTGCTAACAAGGTCAGGCAAACAATTACACACATTTTCATTGCGCACGTAGCAAGGACTTCAGCCTGCAGCCTTTACACTCATCATTTGCGCAGTAATTACAAAACTGTAGGAGGACACTGGACATCCTAACATAGGGATTTGGGCAAACTACTTCCTCATGTTGTGTCTGCTCCCTGAACCAACACAAAATAGAAGTTTTCATAATGACTTATTCCATAAAACTTAAAATGCCTTATGACACAACAGTTGAGTGTTACGGCTGGGCCAGTCACTGAATGCTGAAGATGCTCTCTAACTGAACGCTGACAGAGGCTCTCTAACCCCCTTTCCCTCCCCAAACAGGAAGGGAAAGGGAATCAAGAAGAGAGACTTAGGGAATGAAAAAGAAAACTAAATGGCTTTAATAAAATAATAATATAAAAATAATGCATTATATACATATGTATACACAAAACAATTATCAAATCTGACTCACTCACCAATAGCAATTAGCACTGATTCTGCAGAGCAGGCAGCACTGGGGAAGCCCCAGCCTCAGCAGCAGAGGAGAGCTGACACAGGAGCTGGATTCAGGAACCTGGGATCAGGACCAAAGGCAGAAGATCAGACGGAGTCCTTCTCAGATGCCAGCCATTGAAGAAGAGAGCTTAATCCTCGTGATCCCTCAGCTTAATACTGAATACGACATGTATGGAATGGAACACTCGCGTTGGTCACCTGTCCTGTCCGTTACTCAGCGGAGGTGCAACCTTCTACTTCCTTATGACCCCTTTTACTTCCCTGCACCTCCAGCGTGTTACACAAGATCCAGACCTGGGTCTCTCCCAGGCATAAGTATTTGGAATATATATTATACCTCTGCCAGGAATAAGTATAATCAAGAGCCCTTCTGCACCCCGGTCCCTGGCAGTACCTGTAGCCATCAGGCGTTATCACCACTACGAGCAGGCACTGGCTGCAAAAGCGTGCTGCTACCTTCGGAAAGTGCAGCCTCTTCAAGAGTGAAAAGTAAAATCACTGCTCAGAATTAGTTGTGTTTAGCAGAAACCGGGACAGCACCACAGAAGTTTGATCAAATTCACTTTCACAGCTGAGGAGTGTGTTTTCTCATTGGCTGCTCGATATTCCCATCAAGTGGCTGCTGGTTACACCTCGGAGTCTGTGCAAGGCCAGGCCCGGGCTCAGCCCATGCCAGTGGGCGCCGGCCTACCCGCTGTGTCCAGCTCGGGATGTCAGAGTCCACGGATTCCCCTCTCCTTCCTCCCTTTCCGAGCCACTCGGGAAAAAAAACCATTTTCACAGCGGCCCCTTCCACAGGCTGGAGGGCACTCCTAGGCCTGCTCTGGCCCTGCCCTGGCGCCCACTGCAGGCTCTCCCACACCAAGCGGGCGGAGGACAGAGGACTCGGCCCTACTCCCCTGGCCGGGCCTGCCCTCCGCAGCTCGGCTGCTCCCGTTGAGGGTGCGTGGCTGTTTGTTTCTTTTTCTTTGTTTTTAAAACATCAGCCATTTACTGACTTACACATCAAAGAGCTGCAATTGCACTCCTCCTGGTTTGAGGCCTTGGCATACCCACACAAACCACTTCATCTCAGTGTATCTATCTACAGTTTAGATTTATTTGGGTTTGGTTGGGGTTTTTTTCAGTTGCTTGGTTTTGTGGCTTTGGTGGGGGGGGGCTTTGTAATAATTTTTTGTCGTTTTTTTTCCACTTCTGATCAACACATCACATCATTGATTTTTTAGAATAAGGACTATTCTTGGAGCAGCAACAGGAAAATCCTGAAAGAAGCCCTGGCAAATAGTAAACCATATGGAAGCAGACATAGTTTACTCATTGCATACTTTTATGAAGTCTGAGTCAATAAAACTCTGTAAGGCCAGCATGGCAAAATACTTCACAGAGCTCTGCACAAAGCAGAGGACTTACGGAAAGGAGTCCCTAATAACGAGCAAATGTTATCAAGGAGTTACATGATAAAAGCGCATAAGAGGACCCAGTATTCGAGCAAGACAGCCCAAACAGCGTTTTTGCCAGGGCCATATCTCTTCATAAAAGGATACTTGGGCTTCCGAGTCCCCAGCTGGCAGATAATTGTCTGCATTGCTGTGGTTTCAGGTTATTTTTATCTTACAATAGGGATAGCAAAACACAGAGGAAATCTAACTTATTCTCCACAACAGAGAGAGAAGGCTGAGTGGCTGACAGGCTCCTGGCTTGTTTTATAAACTTCCCTTGAGATTACTCTGCTCACAGATGTGTTTCAAAAGAACAGCAGTAGGTGGTAAACAAACACCGTACACCTTTCTCTAAGGAGCATCAGTCCTCTCTTCTTGATCTTGAGCTATGAGATATGCAACAATCCACTGTTACAACACAACTTCTTGAAAAGCATTTTCAAAATAAACAGTATATGTGCACATGCAAGACACTTGCTCCTCTTCATGAAATAAGAATGCCTTTGAATAAAGAAATTCAGTTCTTTAGCAACAAAAAGCTAAATTAAAAAACGGTTTTATTCTCTAATGAAATGTAATTTTTCAGTGACATTCTGTTCTTTTTTCCTCAACTGATCAGACATATTAAAACCAGAGAATGCCATTACAGAGTAATATAATTTCCTGCTTGAGATAGCACTTGAAATTTTAACCAATTGCCTATATGTTCAAGCCAGAAACCTGTTTGATCAAATTATACATTCTAGTCTTAACCTGAGGGAGTTAAAGGAAACCTACTCCACAATTCTCGTGTCACTTTGATCCAACAGTTAATCAACTTCACCTAGCAAAAATTTCTGTTTCACATTTAATTTGGATTTTCCCCAAGTTCAGCTTTCAGACATCTCTGCTTATTATGTTTTTCTTGCTAGATGAAAAAATATTTATTATTCTAGAATTTTCCCCAAGTGGAGGTACTGCAACATAGCCCCCAAAGTACTGCTTAATCTTCAAAACAAATCGTGCTCAGTAACACCATCACTGAGGATCAGACTTAAAAAATACATCATGGTTCCTTTACACACCTTTTCCTCCCTCTCAGTGTCCTGTTGAAAATGTGGATCAAGCACAAAGCATTCCAGTACTGGCCTGGAATTTTATAGCAAACTGTGCACAAAGACATAACGTTATCCATAATTGCTGTTCTTTTGTCACCCGTTCAAGATTCACGTTGGACATTTTGCCATTACAGCACACTTGGAGCTCACAGAATTGTTAAGGTTGGAATACCGAGTCACAACTCCATTACAGAGACTGCAGAAGCACTGTGGTACAGGATACAGCTCCCAATTCAGTAACCACGGAGTAGTTAACCCTTGACGTCTGACCTTGCTGGCAGTGTAAAAACCACAGTTAGTTGAACAGACGTGGGTCACCACATCATGTCAACTGCTCCGGAGTGCTGTCCTTTCTTATTTACTGTTTATCATGCTGCTTGGCCTTCGTGTAGGTAAGTACTTAAGCAGGTGCTTGAGGATTAGTCTAAACTACCAACTGCCCTGGAGTGCCCTAGCTCGTGAACTTGCATTTAAGAAGCTATGCTTCAGTTTAGTGCCAGAATCAAGGTTGCTCTCAGCAGGTCAGATGATGCTCTGTGCTTCTGTGCCTCAATTGCTTCTAATACTCGAGTTCTCTCATTCAAAGCTAGCAGGTTACCTCTGCTCTCCTCTGCAGCCAACAGCAATTGAAAATAATGAGACTTAAAGTGCTTTCCTGCATAAGGGGCACTACTCTGATCTTGGTTCTAAGGAGTCCAGCTGAGGAGTATAACCCTCATCCCCAATCATTTTCCATCTACCTGTGGGGAAATCCTGTTCACTTTTCCCCATGCCTCTGTATCTCTTTAAGTTCTTACAGATATTTCATGTGTTGCCTCAAGTCCCTTATATTTGTTATCGTACGCTTCCCTCTGAGATCTGTAACAATATGGAAAGGCATAAGAATGCCTAGTGTAAAAAACTTCCTGTTATGGAAAAATAAGTTTGTCTTAAAGTTAAAAAAAGAAGACAACAAACCAAGAAAAAACAAACAAAAAAACCAAGAAAAAACACATACAAAACAAACCTGCATAATCAAAGAACATCTCAACGAGTCAGAGATTCACTTGAACAGATGACTGAATGTAATCCCCGGGAAACTCCATTTAGCCTCCTCACTTGTATATTGAAAAAACTGAGAGAGACACCCTCTAAATTGGGGGTATGGAGCCAGCCAAACAGGAAAAAGTGCCAGAGGAGATTTAGGAACTAGTGTTGTTAATCCAAGTAACTGAAGAAACTTGCATACTTCTACACAAAATGCTGCCAGGAGCAGAACACAAGGCTATATTTCTCACAGGTAACAGCCTATTGCTATTGACAAAAAAAAAAAAAAAAAACACCACCAAAAAAACCCCACCACACCACAAAAAAACCAGTAGCCTTACTAACCCAGTTCAAGCAGTAGCATTGCAGGAGGAGCTCATCTTGGGTTACTCACCAGCCTACATGAGCCTACAGGCTATTGTCACCTTGGGTACAAACCACCTACTACAAGTTCTGTTCTGCAACAATCTGCAAGACTTCAATGTCTTGTTAAAGAAATTTGTATATATTTTCAAACGTAGTCTAAAGAGGAAGAAAACCAAACAACTCTCCTTTATAGCTTACCAAGTCTATCACTTCAAGATCAACAGTGTCATCAGTGTAAATTCTGATTCATGCCCACCCACATTCCCCTTCCTCTTCTAGAAAAACAGCAACTACATTCCTCCTAGGCTCTCACTCCTCTTCTGCTGAAGAAAATTAAAGTCTTAACAGCAAACAAAAGTAGTCCACACAAAAAATTACTTCTGGAAGAAAAAGAGAGGTGATGGCTATATTAAATTAGATAATCCAGTAAGTAAGTATAGCATCTTCTCTTTCTCTGACTCTCAAAGTGCTTTGAAAACAGTAGTCTGTATATTAGACTATATTATCTGTATAATACTGTATGTTACATTATACTATCTCAGTATTATCAGGGAAGCAGCTCAAGCTCGTGATCATTCTGCTCCCGTCACTTTCAACTACTATTTGAGATTTGAAAAATGCAACAAACCATCTACAAGAAACAGGCTGTCCTTTTGTAATGCAGTTAGGTGAACATGCTCCGCTCAAAAGTCCTCTGCGAAGTACAAGATGATTTGCTGCACATTAATGAGTTTCTGTCAGAGGAGGAACTCCAGCCACAACCTTTAACATAAACCTCATTTTCTTCCTTAATACCAAAGGATGTCAGTAAGCTGCACTGAACAGAAGTAAAACACGTGTACTTCCAATAGATGCTCAGCATATAGAAGAACTTGATGGGTCTTAAAGTGTTTCTACATGAGGAAGCTTTCCATTGTGGGAGCTATTGTGCTTTTTCCAAAGTTAGAACTCGGCAAACTGAAACTGTCAAGTGTTCTTCAAAAGAATTAGTAAATTTTTTTAGTTTTTTTTTTAATTTAGATACCTGGGTTCTCACATGAATTGGCCCAAATTTAGTGCAAAATCTTAAGATTATGCAAGAGTTGGCTGAGGATTATCCATGGTTAAAAAAAGTTCTTACAATAATGCACCTTCTAAGTAATGTGCATTAAGAAGTACTGCTCTGTGAAGTGTTGATTTGAAAAAGCATCCTCACTTTTTCCCTTCTCAGCTCTAAACTAGAATAGCTCCTAGGATCTGCCACTGAGCCTACAAGAACTGGAGCACAGGATAGCTCTGTCCTACTCCCAAGTGCACCTTATTGCATTCCTATGGACAAGCTGTGAGGAGAGCAGTAGGATTACTGTGCCAACTGATAAATCCCTTTCCAAGAGAACTGAAGTGTACAGGACAAGGGACTGAATTATTCAGTAATGCGCTTGGCACTGGAGATGTGGAATTGCTGCTTCTCATTTTCATCAACCTTGTCCATCGACATACTTTCTATGTTTGTGCATTTCTTGCCATGCAACACAGATGCAAGTCACATGAACCAGCTGGATCACACACGTCATCATTATTCCCCTCTCGTTGGTAACACCCATCTTTTTGGGTCATCTCGGGAATCTGCACAACCTGAGATAAACTCTAGCCCAGAAGCAGCTATCCCTATTGAAATCATATCCCATCCTAGATAACTCTACCCATCCCAACTCTATCACTGGACCAGGAAGCCCTAAAAAATAAATGATACTTCAGACTGACAACCTTTAAGATGTCAGTAGAAACCAGGAAGCTCTGTAAAACTTTTTATCCCTAGACCCGGGCCTAAGTGACCATTTGGAAGCCAAATTTGATCTATATTTCTCTTTTCCTAGAAGACTTTTAAATGTCTATGTGAATCAAAAAAAACCCACAAATTATTTGACACATCCCAAACTGGAAAAGAAGTTGTGAATACTGCAGAATGCCACTCAAGATTTGCTCAATTTGCACAATGCCCTGAACAGAGACATATAGAACCACCAGACATGTTTCTAGCCATAGAAGGAATAGGTACACACTCAAAATAAAGGGAATGCACGTGTTAGCCATTTACACTGCTAGTGTTTTGCAAGTCCTGCTCTTGGGTTTACTTACTATCCTTTTTCTTCATCTTTTAGCAATGACAATTTAACCATTCCTATTTTCTAAATCCCAAACATTCAATAAAGTTCCATTCATTTGTACTCACATATGACCATTTCGATGCAGTAGTTTTAACATTATTCGTTAGAAGAGGTAGAAAGCTATAATTGTTTTAGACCCAGTATGGCAGACTGAGGCACTGAAAGAACAATATCTACAGCTGAGTTAGAATAGAAACTGCACATCTTTATTATTACTGCATATTTTAAAACATATGCTTTCTCTAACACAACAGAGGATTCAAAGGATTTTCAAGACAGTATTTCCTGTAATCTAAACAAACAGACATTCTAGGAACAAGGCAAACAGTGGATCTTTCTTGATGTCAGATATTTCTGTTTGCCCTTCAGCTTGATAGAGCAATTCATCTTATGACCCTATCATGACAAATTTTCTTACTGCCTACATATAAAGCTCCTGCATCTACAGAATGCTTTGCAAGAACTGCTTTTATATAGGTGGAAAAGAGTGTTCAATTCCAGAAGAACACTCTGGAAAGTAAGAGGTTTTAAAACTTTCTTGAGAGAGAAGATGGGCAGATCCTGAACAGTTAGGGATTTGGCAGAGCTATTCTGTTCAGTGCCTTCCACCAACTTTGGTACCATCACAATCGACTCAGCTGCACTGACCAAATTAATCTGGTTAACTCATCCTGACAGCCCAGCTGGAACAGAGGAACTTTGGAAGAGAAACTTGCACCATCTGTGGTCCACTCCATTAAGGTGAGTTGTTGGCAGTTTAGGGCACAATCTCTCTCAGGACACTCTTGACTATTGAGTGTGTGCACAGGCAATACAATTACACAAAACTGAAATGAAACATTAAAAACTGCAGTCCAGAGATGACAAAGCAATTAATCCACAGACACCAGTGTTCACAAGCGAGGAGAAAGAACTCCACAGTATTCATCACCAATGACATATATAGGTATATATTAAAAAGTAGTTTCTATTAGTCATAGGACAAAAAAGAAAAGGCAGCTGCAGCATAGATTGGGCAGTCGTATTCAGCCAGAAACCCCACCATCACTCTCTTCCGACCCCCAATCTCTCCTACTCCTCCCCTGCTGTTTCTCATCCCCAATTGCCAATGAACCTCATTAGCCTTACTGCATGAAGCACCTGCTAATCCACCCATCCTTGTTAGCACACTGGAAAGCATCTGGTGGTCTAGAGAGAGGAAGTTAAAGGCTTTAACTCTGTCCCTGCCAGACGCACTTGCTACCACACTTTCACATTATAAACACTATAAACTGAAGTGAACTTCTCAGAATAGACTAGTTCAAGTACCACCTCAAAATCATATATGAATGAACAGAGTTCTGTGGTACCTGAACCTAGAACAGTATAATCAAGACCTGAACACCTTTCATAAGTGTGTCAGGAGACAGAGACAATTGCAGTACTGAGTTAGAAAATGAAAAAACAGGCAGACCTAAAGGCTTTTCCTACACCCAAACATTTGGTTTTCCTGACTTGAGTTCTGTGAACAGATTGAGTTTTTCATGCTCTCTGCAACTTATTCACATACTCCTATGGTCTGCTAGCTGAAGTACCTTGAGAAAGCAGAGAGAATTACACACTTCTTCAGTTTATATAAAGAGCTTGACTACACACAATCCACTCCTTGCAACACAGACACCATTATGACAAATTTCTTTTTTTTTTCTTTAAGCTGTGGTAGCCACAGCTGGGAGAGGGCAATAAAAACACAACGTTTTTAAAGAGTCTTTATAAGAACAGATGAGTGAATAACATGATTCCATGACATGATTTTTTTAAAATTATTTTACATCATTTTATACAAGCTGCAGGTGGAATGAGGAGTTATGGAAATAGTGACTAGTCAAGAAGCTGCAATCTTTAATACACAAAATGGAGAACAGAAGGAAAACTATAGTCATGTTGTCACCCATGAAAAACTGAGAGGATTTATACAGAGCAACTCTCTCAAGGACATGAAGTTTATAAGGCAGTCACGAACTAAACAACACAAGGAGCCCCTGTCTAGAGCTTTTATTACAAAGGTTCAACTGTGAATGTAAAATGATTTGATAAAATCGTTTACCCAACAGAGTTTGACAAGAATTTGATGCTTTGTTACTTCAGTCTTGATTTACTGCACAGAACTTGTGGATGTGATCTCCAGCACTTAGTAAAGATTTTACAATTTACCTTTTGTCATAAATTTTTCTAACTTGGGTTTTCTAGCAGCTTCTGCATAGCCTTGTGGCAGCACACTAGGCAACACAGATCTAGTTCAAAGCAGTTGCAATGACTCATCACAAAAATGAGGTACTTTATTGCTGTGGTAAACAGATTTGCTCCTATAGTGTTAAATAGCTGATTGCAGTTCTGTTTGATCAGCCATTCCCACTGGCAAGACCTTGGGTCATAGTGACCTCAGCATCTACCCATTCGTATGTGACTCCAGCTTTCCAAGCAACAGCTTCTACTACCTGAGGATCTCATACAGTCTGGGGGTAAGGGAAAAGCAGCAGGCTTTGTTTCCCCTTGATCTGGTATTGCTTTCTCGATGAAAAACCTGACAAAAGGACCTAGGCCCAGGGCAGCTGACTTAGAGCAGGAATCCAAACATTCTTGGAAGACTGGTTAGATAGATGTGTGGTCAGCTATAGGCCCTGAGCACAAGTAAATCTGTCTTCTATAGCTCATTCTCAGATTATTCTCACCTCTTCCCAGCACATACCTGCCTTGGTTCATATTCTGTAGGTAAATTTCATATTTAAATTACATTAACAATCTCAGATCTGCTTCAGGACTGTTGCAGGTAAATATACATATCTGTTAGCTCAATTATTTGTATTACAGTGTTATTTGCATGTGCTTACAGCATAATCTTCAACCTAGTCTTACCTTTTGCCTCCTTTAAAAGAACAATCTAGATGCAAAAGCTACCAACCCTTTCTAAGGAGAAAAATCCCTGCTGCTTCTCACTGCTCTCACTTGAGATTTTACAGCATAACTTCAACACACTAAGCTGAAAACTCATCTTAAGATAATTCTACCTACAGACATTTTTTGTCCAGAAATTATTTTAGAGCCTTCAATATATCCAAAAAGCTCCCCAGTACCGTTTTGTCAAATCTGGACTAGCTAGAGACAAACTTCGTTGACATATATACACCAGCTTTCCTTGACAGCACAACCACAAGAGCTCATTCTACTGCTTCTCCCTCTCTGCCTTCTGGAGAGCTTCTCATTCCTTTGAAGCATCTGCCATTGACTAAAAAATTCCAAGTTACTGATTCCAGCTGGATCAAACACATATGGCAGTTACAGAGATGACACAAAAAGATGAGACACCACCCAGAGAACATCAGATCAAACTTTCAGAGCAGAGAAGCTACCTTGCAAAAAACATACTATTGTTGCAAGAAAACATATTGAGT